>NW_027511439.1:0-300000 GCF_048772815.1 Callospermophilus lateralis
AAGATAAACATAGAAGTTTATAATTACCTTCACAACAGGATGTGTGAAATTCTGAAGTACTGAAAAGCAAAAGGGGTACACAATCCACAAAACATGAATATGACAAAATCACCCACACCTTCCTGCTGAATTGACATGGAGTCAAGTTCCATGGGTTAGCTTTGATAAATAATATTTTAACATTTGGACTTCTGTGTTTGCTGTTTTTTGTTGAGTACAGCAGCATGATTCAAATATATTGAAGAAAAACATCCAATATTAGTTTAATTAAGCATAGAGTTCAGTTTTCAAAAGTGAGATTACATTTCCAATTACCACAAATATAATAGGGAATGCACACATACCAAGTAAAGGTGCGGATTGATTGAGGGAATGGGGATATCTAATCAGAGGAGCAAAGAAGAAATTTTGGGGCATCAATATATAAAATAAAGAAAATAATTTAACAGCAGGTGTGTTTAATGTAGCCTATCACAATCATTTCATTAACTTTATTACAGGTATGTATCCTGTTCCTCCATTTGTCCTACAATATAGTAAGTCCAAAGTTGTGAAAACCGTCAAGTGGAAAGTATAATTCATTTGCATTGAGGAAAGTTCTGAGAAATGATCAGCTTTGGTATACACTTATTAAAATAATCATTTTTTCATACCCATGGAGGACAGTGGTGTATCTTCTTTTAATATATCCTCTGGTCTGACCCACTCAAAGTTTCTTGATTCATTCATTTGAGAAGACATAGGAACTGTATCTAATAAATAATTTTTAATAAGCATAAAATATTAATATATGGTAATCCAAAGGGGGAAAGTGAACTGAAATGCAAAAGAATTATCAGACATGAATAACCTTTTATATTTCAAATTCATTAGCATATATACAAAAAATAACAGCTTTGGTATTCAACAAATTAACCTAAAGAGTCTGCTGTTTACAAAATGAGTCTTGTTTCATATAACTTCTTAGACTTTCAAAGATTTTCATAAAATATCTGTCATATCAGAATACTAGCTATTTAGAGAAAAGGACTTGACAGAGTAATTGAGTGCATTCCTAGCATGCCCAAAGCCATGGTTTCATTAAAGAAAAAAACTAATTGTCTTTTAAAATGCCCCATGTTTCTTAAATGCTATGTTTCTGATCTCAAATACTGATATCAATACATCCCTATACTTGGTAGTTATGGAGCAAAGGAATTAAAGTGGCTGGTTGCCCCAATTCTAACAGTTTTCCCTGCTTAAAACCATCTCTGGACCAGAAATTCACACTTTTGTTTGAAGGCAAATATAATGAAACCAGCTGAAATGCATTACACCTCAGTCTCCTTATTATTACCTTCAAAATTACCTAGCTAATTTTATTCCCTCCTCACTACCCCCTCCCTTTGATTTTCAAAAGCTATCTGTAGACCTGTAGTCTTGATTCTTTTTTTGTTGCTGTTGTTGTTTAGATTATTCCCACTACTTTTTCTTCATAATGCAGTAACTGTATCTTAAAAATACAATTTCTAGGAGCTGGGTTTTGACTCAGTCTTAGGGCGCTTGTCTAACACATGTGAAGTACTGGGTTTAATCTTCAGCACTATATAAAATAAATAATATAAAGGTATTGTGTCAATTTACAACTTAAAAAATCTTTTAAAAATACAATTTGGGGGCTTGGGTTATGGCTCAGCAGTAGAGTGCTTGCCTTGCATGTGCAAGGCCCTGGGTTCGATCCTCAGCACCACATAAAAATAAATAAATTAATAAATAAAGTTATTGTGTACAACTACAAAAGATATTTTAAAAAATACAATTTCTATGTTTCATCCATTTGTTCTTCCCCTTTGCCAACAGACATAATCAAAAACAAAGCAAGTTTTATGCTATGATTTAATATAATTATACCATTAACTAAGAAACAATGGCTCTTAATTTAGATTTTCTAAAGGGCAATTCATTCAACTACTCTTGCAAATCAGAATGTAGTCTGTGGATCAAGGAGCATTGGAAGCATCTTTGAATGTATTCAGGATGTAGAACCAAAGACCTGCTGAGTCAGAACATACATTTTGTACATGGTCCCCAACATATGATTCAATAAAATTTGAGAGTTCTTATGCATGCTTAATCTTCTACCAATTCCTCTAACTTAACATGCCTATTTGATGTTTCTTTTTGCTTTGTTATTTGTTATTGGTACTGGGGATTGAACCCATGGGTGTCTAACTACTGAGCAACATCCACATCCCTTTTTATATTTTATTTAGAGAAAGGGTTTTGCTGAATATCTGAGGGCCTCATTCAGTTACTGAGCTGGCTTTAAAATAAAAATTATTTCTCCGTCTTCAGCCTCCAGAGCCACTGGGAATAGAGGCATGCACCATGTGCCTGGCCATTTATTTCACCTATTTAAAATTCTCCCTATTTTGTACTCTAATTTGTAGATGTATTATAAGTCATAATCTTTCCAAGGAATATTTTATCAGGCCATCATCAATGTGCATCTGCTTATTTTTTTCTTTTTCTTTCTTTTTTTTTTTTGGTTGTTGTTGTCTATAGTCTTTTCTCATTCTTCATTTCTGAATTCTTCTCTCCCCTTTCTTATGTCTCAACTTTCCTCTAATTTCAGCAGGTCTGTACCTAATAACTCAGCTCCTCTAGGATCACTCCAACTTACCCTGTGGTTGCAACTTGATAAGATACATTATTTCAACTCCCATTCTATTTATTATTTTCATTTCTTCCACTATTAAATCATACTAGTGCTCATGTTTTAAACATGCATTATATCCAATGATTTTATAATGAGTGGTTCTTACCTTCTGTATGTCCATTTATACCATCTTTTTCTCTTTGATGTGCATCACCAAATGAATGACCAACACTATTCTGAGGAAGAATCTGAGAGATAGTCGTCTGGTAAAATTAAACAACCAATGAATTATATGAAGATTGCCTAATCAGTATTCTAAGGAGACACCTAATTTTCCAGATTTTAAATAAATTAGATTTAAAAACTAGAGAAGTACACATTAAAAATTGAAATATTTTATATCACAGTGTTATATATACTCTGCAAATCAGCCAAATATTATATTCATTTGTCTACTAACTCTATAAAACCAGGATAGAAGGACAATAGAGAACTTCATCTTATTAAGATGAAGGCTAGGGTTTTGGATCATATATATATATATATATATATATATATATATATATATATATATGATAATGGGGTTCATTATAACTTACACAGAAATGCATATAACATATTTAGACAAATCTTACTGCCCAGTACATTTTCTATCCCTTCCGATATCCCTCCACTAATCCACCAAAAGCAGTTGTATGAGGACAGTTTATACTAAGGGCTACCTCCATTTGAAAATCTAAGATATTTCAATTTAAAAACCTCATAATGCATCCCAAGGTCTAAGAAAAACCTCAGTAATGAATTCTAAAACCAATACAAGAAAAGAATTAATTAAAGTCAGAGCCAAAATTATAAAATAGATATTTTTAAAAAATAGTAATAATGAAACAAATAGTTTGTTTTTAAAATGGTAAATAAAACTGATAAACCCTTGGCCAAGGGAACTAAAAGAAAAAAGAAGATACAGATGAATAAAGCTAGAAACAAAAAGTGAAATATTAAAACAGATACCACTGAAATCCAGAAGATCTCTAGAGACTATTAGAAAACTTATATTTCAATGAATGGGAAAAATTTAGACTATTTTAAAGAATAAAATTGAAAGATAAATAAATCTAAGTGATATTAATGAAATATGTCATAAAATGTTGAATCAAATAGCTAGAGGAAAACCATAGCTCAATAACAAGCAATTAGGTTGAAGCAATAATAAAAAGCCTTATGGACCAGAGGTTCAGAGGTGAATACATGGCTAAATTTTATCAGATATTTAAAGAAGAACTGATATTAATCCCCCATTACATTTAAGAGCAAAGGAAAGATGCTTCCAAAGCAATTCTGCAAAGTATTACCCTGACTGGAAAAGTGAATATTGGACAGAACAAGAAAAAAACAGATATCAATATCCTTGAGGAACATAGTATAAAAATTCTCATAAAATCTTTGCAAACCACATTCAACAACACATTACAAAATAACATACATATCAGGCATAGTTGTGTAGGTCTATACTCTCAGAAAAGCATCAGGTTGTTTGAGGAACACTGTAATTTCAAAGCCAGCCTGGGAAATTTAGTGAGACCTGTTATCAAAGTGAACAATAAAAGGTGCTGGGAATGTGGTTCCTTCGTACCATGCTCCTGGTTTGAGACTCTAACCACATACAAAAAAAAATCCATAAAAGCTGATTTTGATCCAGGATGATTCAATACATGCAAATCAATAAAACTAATACATCACATATAGAATCAAGAGCAAAATTACATGATCTTTTAAGAAGCTGCAGGAAAAGCCTTTGACAAATTCAATGGCCCTTATGACAAAGCCCTGAGAGATTAGAAATAGGAGAATTTTATTAAAAGATAATAAAGACCAACTATACCAAATCCAAAGCCAATAGTAAAATCAAGAATATTTTCTCTAAAATCAGGAAATACACAAGGATGTTCATTGCCACCAATCTCACTAATCACAGTACTTAAAATTTTAGAAAAAGAGAAAGAAATAAAAGGGATTCAAATAGGAAAGTTAAAATGTTAAATTATTTCTATATGCAAATGATTTAGTCCTATTCTTAGAAGAACATAAATTATATATTATGAAAATTCTACTTTGATGAATGAATTCATCAGAGTAACAGGATACAAAATAAACATATAAAAATAAACTGTTTGTCTATATACCATAGCAAACCTAGAGAGAATAAAGCAAGAGTAATAGCTCATTCAAATAAATTTAAAAATAGCTAGGAATAACCCTAAACAAGAAAGTGAATGGCTTCCTCAAGAAAAATTACACATTGAAGAAAAAAATAAGAAAACAATAGGAAGTAAAAAGATCTGCTATGTTCACAGAGAAGCAGATGAATATTGTAAAAATGGGCATAGTACCATAAATGAATTATAGATTCCATGTATTCCCATTCAAATTCAAATGGTATTGTTTGCAGAAATGGGGGGAAAATAACTACTTCTAAATTTGTATGGAAGAAAAACAAACAAACAAAAATATACTTAGACAAAGTGATACTGATCATAAGAGAAACAATGGATAAACCACAATGCCCAATTTCAAAATATAAAACAGAGCCATAGTAATAAAAACCATGGTCCTGGTGTAAAGAAAGACCCATAGATCAATGGATAGAAAAGAAGTCAGAGAGCAAACCCACACAGGTACCGTCATGTGATACTAGGCAAAGACACCAAAAACATATTTTGGAGATAAGACAAACAACATTTTAGAAATAGTGTTGGAAAAACTAGATATCCATATGTAAAAGAGAAAACTAGATGCCTATTTTCTAACACTGTACAAGAGTTTATTCAGAAAGGACTAAAGACATATGTACCAGACTAGAAGGTTTACAAATACTAGAAGAAAATATATGGAAAACACTTCAGTATGTAGGCAATAACTTCCTGAATAGAGCCCCCTACAGCTCAGAAAATAAGAGCAACAATGGATAAGAGAAGGTGCATCAAACTGAAAAATTCCTGCGTAGTAAGTGAAACACAAAACAGTAAGAAGTGGTAGACTCCAGAAATGGAGAAAAGCTTTGCCAGCTATTCTTCTGACAGAGGATTAATATCCTAAAAATATTAATGCAAATATCTTAACACCACAAAAACAAAAACCTTTTAAATAAATGAGCAAATGCACAGCTAGTTCTCAAAATAAGAGATACAAATGGCCAACACTTCAGGGAAAAAAAAAAAAAACATAACATCTTTATCAAGCGGGAATATGCAAATCAAAACAACATCAAGTTCCCATTTTCCATCATTTAAAAAAGCAATCATCAAGAAGGCAAATAATATTGGGAAGATGAGGAGAAAAATCTCTTACATGTGAATGGCAGAAACATAAATTACTATATCACTATGGAAATTCATATGACGGCTACTCAAAAACTGAACATAGAACTACTTTATTATTCAAATATACTACTCAGTACTTACCAAAAAATATTAAAGTCAGCTTATTTTAGAGATATACATATGCCCATCTTGCCATGACACTATTAATAATAGGCAAGTTATAGAATCAGGCTAGATGCTAGTTAATAAAAGAATGGATAAAGAAAATGTGGTATATATAAACAAGGAAGATTTCTATGCTTAGAAAACAACAAAACTAAGTTAATTTTAGGAAAATGAATAAAACAGGGAAGCATAATGTTAAATAATATAAGCCAGACTCAGGAAACAAGAATCATATATTTCTCTCACATGGAAAACTAGAGGTGGAAATGTTCAACATAAAAATAGATGAATAATAATTTTTATCCATTAGCTCTTCATAACTGAAATAAAATTAAAGTAATTTCAAAAACAAAAGATATCATTTACATTTAACCTTATTTTAGCTTCTCCAGGATATTTGCAAATATATTTCCTAACCTGGAATAGTTCATAAAAATAGTAGTGTTTTACAATAAACATTAAAGTAAGTAGATAAAGAAACATGTAAAATTTGAAATTTCAAAATTTGACGTAGAATTTATATATTTTAAGAAACTATAATGGAAAAACAACAATTCTGAAACTAAATTATTACCATACAATTATTGAGTGTTTCTGCTTCCAGAACTGGTAATTACTTTGCACACACCATTTATTCTTTGATTAGATTAAGAGGAAATTTTTAGAAAATTTCATTACCTCAAATTTCTTTAGAATTTTTATTGGTTCTTTTCAGTTATACGTCAAAATAGAAGTCATATACTAGAATATAATTATAAAAGCATAGAATATAATTTGTTCTAATTCAGGACCTAGTACTTCCTTCTGTTCTTCTAATCTTTCTGCTATTTACTTATAGTTTTTTTTTTAATTACTGTCACTTTTAGTAGAAATACTCAAAGTATGGATATGCAAGCCATTTTAATACAAGTATTAAGATACAGATTTTAGATTTCTGGGTTGCCATAATTCCCAATATTACTTTAGTATAAATATGGAGCCACAGAAAGAAATAGAGAATATAGGTCTCCTCAAATGCTATGATACCAAAATATCAAGGGTCCAAGTAAAAAAAGAAAAGTTATGTGCAATGTATATTATATATTCCAAACTAAAGGTACCAGGGAAATTCCACAATTTTATAAAAATTAATTTAGGCATGAGTATTGTAAGTCATGTAAGAATGATTTAAAAATCCCAGTAATAAAAACTGATACAAAAAATCCTTGAATAAATATTATATTTCCTGTACAGTTAGAAAGCTGTTTTTAATGCAATTTTTCTTTCACTAGGTATTTCACAGCCCATTGTTACTTCCAGCCCCCACGATCCCCAAGTACTTGAGAGAAGAGTGATACAAAAAGCATTTTTAAAAAAAAAAAATCAACATAATTCTTTAAAATGGATTCTTAGCAAATATTCATATAAAATATAAGAAAAATATAGCTAAATTTTCAGCATTAACATCTTAAAATACAAAATTCAGAGCAAGAACATGAGGTTTTTTACAAAAGATCACTTTACCTTAATAGGAGCTTCATAGCTGTCCTGAACCATTGCAAACAAGGAATCACCTGAGTGTGATTTTTTGATAGATCTTTAAAGCAAAAATGTATAACAAAAATGGTGAATAGTTTTCTTTTTAAAATAAACTCTGTTTAATTTAAGGTATAACTTATTAAATGGTGTTTCTTGATTGATTCATTAAAATATGACCTCCAATTTAACAAAATAGCTTGTGTTCACCTCTTTCTGACTCTACTGCTGTGAATCTATAAAATATTCAATATAGATATTAAGGCACTCTTAGTTCCAATTCAGAGCAATAGCCAATACATGAGCAGAAACAGATAATAATTTGTTCTTGCAAATTGCCTGTCTTAAAGGCTGAATTTAAAACCCAATTAATGGCTGACATTTCTTTTTCACCTGAACTGAAATAAACCTCTGGTAACACAAGACAAGATAACAAGAGGCACAGTTCTCTCTCGTGAATATCCAGGAGTCAAATACTAAGCAATGTTGTTCTTCAGCATTGAAATCACCAATAATAATACACTATTTATTCCCTCTACCCACAAATAATGCACAGAGTTCTCTGGAACTTTAAAAATTATTGAAATTTAAAGAGTGAATATATATGTTATTTAGAATACCTTTGTCAGAAACATTGAAATAAATTATAAAATTGATTTTTCCTGTATAGGTCTCACTTTATTCAGGTCCTCATAAACTAGCAAGCCCTTTAAAACCTTTACAAGCACTCAGGCACCTGGGGGGAAAGACTGCCAGAAAAGCAGAGTCTTGGTATTTGTACCTCTGTTTCCCTAGCTATTATGTAAATACCCTCCTTTCTCTGGGAATCCATTTCCCAGTCACTCATCTGCAAAACTCAGTGGCAGTCTGTAAACTTGAAATCTACATCCCTTGAATATTCAGATTCCTGACACAAGGTTAAACTAAATGGAGTCTCAATCATTGGCCTGTCTGAATACCTTTTCAACTACTCAACTGAAGATTTGTAATAACTTTCCCTGCCCATCACTCCTTTGCCCAGCACTACATGTACATTTTAAGGACATCAGCAGTTTGGAAAGAAAGTGAAGGTGAATGAAAACCTGTTTTGTGCCACAGATTCATGTATTCTAACAATTTCCACAGTTTGTTTCACTACTCTCTAATCCATTCTTGCATCACAGAGATGAAAACAGGCAAAATACATGCTATTAAGACTTCCTCTAAATTTTGTATTAATATGCCTTTATAGAGAGCTTTTAATATTCTGTGTCCTTCATTCCTGTTTTGTGCTCATCAAACTAATCATAAACCCTAAGATTTTGGTCTCTTTTTTAAAATGCTTATTCCTACCCAACACAGTGTTGTTACTCTGGGTGAATACTTTTATAGCCCTTTCCTTCACTAGTGAAATTTTGAACCTCTACCAATGTGTTCACTTAAAAATTCTAGTCTTGTCCTCTTTAGTTGGATTCCTATAGTCAATCTTCAATCTATTATTTAAAAAATCACCTTAAAAATGATAACCAAAAATGTACTGAGCTCAGAATTAAGAAACTGAAGTTTAAATCTCATTGTTCTCATTGTTTGTACCCAGAAAACTCCCTTTAATATATTTAAGTTTCCGGTACATCCTCAAAACTATCATTTGGCTGGCATGTAGAACACATGCTGAAAGATAAGAAGGTTTCTAAAATTCCTTAAAATTCTTAAATTTCTTAACTTTTGATCTGTCAAAAGAAAAAGTATTCAATTGACAAAATAAAACAGAAACACAAAGAGAACAAAACAGAAAATACAAATAGAAATTAGATAAAAGTTTATAGTCATAAAAAAGGAAAAAAATATAAAAGTAAAAGTCTTCATAAAATTGTTAGGGGTAGTAATTGAAGAGAAACTAACTGGAAAATCAGGAAGTAGAGAAATTAGAATGTCCTCTAAGGATTAATATAAGTAATACAACATTGTCTAAATAATGTTATTCATAACTTTCAGTAAAATAATTTCTCTACAGCACTTGCCTGATCTTCTTGTTTACTAGAAACCATGAGGCCATAGCTCTGTGAGATTTTCCATAAAAGCTTTTGATATATTAAGAAAAAATCCTGATTACTAGTGGAACTGTCAATATCAGGACAAAATCTTGGACTACAACCTGGCTTATCAGGTAAAATATAAATCAGAATTAACACACAACTGCCTTTGACTTTCTAAATGATGATACACAATTTGAAAGTTAAAATGTGAATATATATGTTATTTAGAATACATTTGTCAGACACATTGAAATAAATTGTAAAATTGATTTTTCCTGTATACGTCCCACTTGGTATCAACCTGTACAGTGTAACAACACAATGGAGTTGTCAGCCAGGTAAGACTACAGTCTAAACACAGGCCTGAAACTTATTAATTACACAAATATGAAACAAATAGTCAACCTCTATGAATGACAGCTCTTTATTAGTAATTAACAGATTATAATAGCACAGATACTTTCAAAGTGCTTATAAGATAACTTTAGGAAACAAGTGTTAACTGAATGTGGTGTCTGTCCCACACTAGAATACTCAACAAATCCTTCTACCTCCACTCTCCACTTAGTTAATAGACATTTTTTATTTAAAATCTATAAATTCATACCTTCTTAATGAGTCATCTTTAGGACTTTCTTTAACTATTAAATAAAACAGTAAAATATATAATTAATCAAAAACAGAAATATAAAATATAAAATTTTACGACTCTGATGTTTTGTTATAAAATGTTCCTCCAGACCCATACTCATAGAAATTTTTAGAATTAATATTAATTGTATTTATGACAGGTAAGTAATGAATGCATTAACAACTCCTATGCTTCCAACTTTGTACTTATCAAATGCAAGGAAGAATCAACAGGAATTATCAAAGTTTGATACTTAAAAGTAAATCATTGGTCCCATAATCATAATCCTTATTAAAAGTTGCAAAAATGAAAAAAAAAACCTTATCATTGTCAAATAAAGTAGCATAAATATATAAGTGTCAAACAAGGGGAGACATGATGGTGAATTAGCAGGAAGTGGATTTTCTCACAGCTCCACCATATGGGACTCAGAGAGTGAGAAAACTGCTTCTCTGTGAGGTGGGAGATAAAAGCATGTCACTGATACTCAATATTGGACAGAGACCTTGAAAACTGGGGAATTTGGGGTATATCAGACAAAGGTGAGAAACAGAGCTGGAGCTTAGGATCTGATGTGATTGGGGGAAATCTGTACATTAGGACAAAAAAAGACTAAAAAGTGATGCAGACAAGGGGCTAGGGTTATGGCTCAGTGGTAGAGTGTTTGCCTAGCATGCATGAGGCACTGGTTTCAATCCATGTAAACTAAAATAAAGATACTGTGTCTACCTAAAACTAATTACATATATGAAAAGTGCAGCAGACAGTCTTGGAATGCAGAATGTGGGACCACAGGGTCAAGCTATTCTACTCATTAAACTGTGCATGAAAGTCACCACCAGTCTGCCTGGAATGTACAGAGAGCTGAAGCTGGAGACATATTTAAACATCTGCACTGCAATGGCACCAACTCAGACTGGAAATTTAGATCCATGTGTTGGGGCTCAGTCCGATATATAAATCTGGCAGACACCATCCACAAGACATAAACTGAGCCTAGCAAATCAGGAGAATTTCTGACATGGACAGTATTTCTCCTGGGGGTAATAATAGTCAGACAGGCCAAAGAGAGCCTGTCCTCCTCTCCCCCCTTGACACAGCTGTGCCCAAGACCAGTGGCAGTTGCTTCAAAATCTCAATGAGCAGGAGTGATGAACCTTGGTGCTTGAGGGCAGACCTAAGGAGGTAAGAAAGAACAGTACCCTGAAAAAACAGAACTGGTAAAGGACTGGCTTCCCTGTCCCATGAATGTAGCCCTGGGGAGAAGAGTAAAGTCCTAGGTGTGCACTGATTTATTTATGCCCAGTAACTCCACATGAAATGAAACACCTGGGGCAAAGACAGGACCTCACTGCCTCCCCTGAGAACATATTGTAGAACCTAGCATGACCTATACCCTGGGGGTGGAGCTGACAGCACCTTTCACAGCTCCCCATACCATCCCATGGAGAATAGAAACTGAGAGATGAAAAGACACTTTGGAAGAGACAGCAAGCACATACTCTCAGTAACAATCCTGTTTTTTTTTTTCTCTTTTTAGTTTTTGTATGTGTACTGATGGATACATGAAGGATATTCATACACTTGTACATATTTGTTTATGCTTTCTCATTTGTACTATTCTGAAACAGTTATTTTTCCTTACTCTGTTGTTAAGGGTTAAAGTTTTCAATTAGCCTATTTTGGATTGAGTTTGTGTTCTGTTTCAAACCTTTTATTTCTTTTTGTTTCTATTTCTTTTCTTTTAGAAATAGTCAAATTCCATTATTCTCACTTTACTCTTTATTTCTTTTACTTGTTTTTCCTTCTTCCTCATAAACAATACATCGTATATCACTTTGCTTCTGCCCTACTCACATCTTGAAACCGCTAATCCTTTTCTATCACCATTGCTTTTTTCTTCATAATGAACTCTATTTTTAATTTCTCCCAGAACTCTTGGTTTATAAAATTCCACACACCACCACTAATGCTAAAGCACCAATTAATACAATTGAAGCTATAGAAAACACTTATTCTTTTATTTTATGAAAGATATAACTCATGATTACTTACTGTTGTTACTGATATAAATTGATACAGTTCTGTTTATTGTGCCAACTAACTTTGTGTGAAAATAAAAATTAAGTATGCAATTTAGTCCTATATTTTTATGCACAGTTGGTTGCAATTATTTGGCTCCCCCCCAATCTGTGAGCCACAAGATAACTACAGGATCACTAGAAATGCACAGAATAGAAGTTCTGTTACTAGAGATCCATTTTGATACATGAATAGACACACAAACAATATGAACAAGCAAGGGAACAAAGCATCCCAAACAAACCAGAATGACCCAAAAGCAGATTCCACAAAAACCACAGTGAAGAAAATATCAGAGAAGGAATTTTGAAACTTTATATTTCAACCAATCTATGAGATAAAAGACAAGGTAAAAAGTAAAATCACAGAGAAGACACAAGAAGTAAAATATCAAGAAGGAAATAGAAGTTCTAAAGAAAAATCAATCAGAAATTTTCAAACTTCAGAAATCAATAAACCAAATTAAAAATGCAATGCAAAGCATCACCAATACACTAGATGACTTAAAGGACAAATATTCAGGTAATAAAGAAGTAGTGCATAATCTTGAAAATAAAGTTCATCATGGAGAAAAGATGTTACCAGACCATGACCAGAATTTAAATATATATATATATGGGATAATAAGAAAAGGCCAAATTTAAGATTCACTGTGATAGATGAAGGTATTGAATTTCAAAACAAAAAATGAACAATCTTTTCAATGAAATAATTGAAAATTTCCAAAATTTAAAGAATGAAATGAAAAATCAAACACAGGAGGTATATACAACTCCAAATATACAGAATTATAACACTCCTAGCCACAATAGTATGAAAATGCCTAACATACAGAATAAGTATAGAATTTTACTTATAATAGAATTTTAAAACTTGATAGTGAAAAATGATTGGTTATATTCAGAGGCAAACCGATCCAGATCTCAGCTGATTTTTCAAAGACCCTAAAAGCTAGGAGGTCTTGAAATAATATATACTAAGCTCTGAAAGAAAACGGATTCTGCATAGAATACTAAATTATATCAGATTTTAATATGAGATAATAATATCCATAATAAACAAAAGTTAAAAAAAAAACACAACTAGAAAGCTGGCATTATAAAACACACTCAATAAATATTTTATTAAGAAAAAATAAAATATGCAAATAAAAACGTACAGAAACTAAAATTAAAAGAATAGTTAATCAAAGTAGAATCTATTTCAACTTGATAACTAGAAATGAACCAAAATAACAGGAAAAATAAATTATCTCTCAATAATAACACTGAATGTTAATGGACTCAACTCATCAACACACATACACTGGCAGATTGATTGGGAAAAAAAAGAAACCAACAGTAGCCTGTCTCCGAGAGACTCACCTCTTAGACAAATACATACACAGACTAACTGTGAAAGGATGGGAAAAACATATCATTCACATGGATCTTATACACAAGGTGTATCTACTTTCATATCTGATATAATGGACTTTGAGCAAAAGTTCATCAGAACAGATAAAAAATTCCATTTTCATACTGCTTAGTAGAGTAATACAACAGGAAGAAATTATAGTGGTAAATATATATGCTCCAAACTATGAAGCATCTAAGTAATCAAAGAGCTCCTTCCCAATATAGAGAATCAAACAGATCACAACACAATAATATTGGGAACTTTAATATGTGTCTCTCATCACTAGAAAGATCATACCAACAAAAGTTAAATATAGAACTAAAATTACAATAAATAATTTAGACTTAACAGAAATGCACAGAATATTTTACTCATCAATGACTGAATACATTTTCTTCTTAGCTGCACAGGGAACATTTTCCAAAATAGACCATATTTTAGTACATAAAGCAACATTTCACAAATACCAAAAATAGAGCTAATACCTTGAACTCTGTCAGACCATAATGGAATAAAACTAGAAATCAACAAGATGAAAATTTAAAAAAAACTAACACTAAGAGACTAAATTCACTATTGAATAATGAACAGATAGATGAACAAATCAGAGTTTAAATTAAAAAATTAAATGTAAATGAGAATAGTGATACAATATATAAAAACCTTTGGGACACTAGTAAGGCAGTTCTAAGAGAAATGTTTATAGCATTGAGCCCATACATTAAAAGAATAGAAAGTTACTGAGTAAAATAATCTAACATTATATCTTAAGGACCTAGAGAAAAACACTAAAATCAGCAAAATATAGGAAAAAAATAAAAGTCAAAGATGAAATTGATAAAATCAAGATGTAAAAACTGAAAAAGAAATGAATCAAAAATTTTTTAAATGAACAAAATTGATAAATATTAACCAAGCTATCAGAGAGAAATGAAAAGTACCAAAACCTATGGTGAAAATGGAAATATCAGCACAGATACTACTGAAACAGATCATGAATAGAAGCTATTTTTCAAAATCTATACTCCAATAAGCTAGAAAATCTAAAAGACATCTGTAAATTCCAGGTGACATGAGCTACCCAAATTTAACCAGAAGTATATAAAAAATTTAAAGAGATCAATTTCAAATAATGAGAATAAAAAAGTCATCAAGACTCTACCAACAAAGAAAAGCCTAGGACCAGATGGATGCTCAGCCAATTTCTACCAAACCTTTAAAGAAGAACCAATACCAATCCTTCTCAAATTATTTCATGAAATTGAAAAAGAGGGAATTCTTCAAATTAATTAAATGAAGCCTATCTCACACTGATACTAAGTCCAGACAAAGATACATCAAGAAAAAAAAATTCAGACTAATGTCCTTGATGAACATAGATGCAAAAATCCTCAATAAAATACTGCTAAATCTCATACAAAAAATAGATTTTAAAAAATAGTGCACATGACCAAGTAGGTTTCATCCCAGGAATGCAACACTGATTCAACAAATGGAAATCAATAAATGTAATTCATCACACAAATAGATACAGAGATGAGGACACTTGATTATCAAAATAGATGTAGCATCTATTTTTTACATAATACCCCATCTATTCATGCTTCAAACACTAGCAAAAGTCGGAATGAAGGAATCATACCTCAACATTGTAAAAGCTATACATGACACACCCAAGGACAACATAATTATGAATGGAGAACAACTACAGAATTTCTTCTAAAAACTGCAATGAGACAGGGATGCCCACTTTCACTACTTCTATTAGTACACAATGCAACTCTTAGCAAATACAAAATGTAGAGATAATACTCTGCAATCTATTGGATCATAAATGAATAAAACACCAGAAGACCAAATTCACGACTGAATGATAAATAGAGAGATGAACAAATCATGTTCTTTAATCTCTTGCCAGAGCAATTTGGCAAAGGAATGTAATTAAAGAGATATGAATAGGAAAGAAAGGGTGAAAACAAGCACTGTTTGAAGAAAACGTGATTCCATATAAAGAAGATCCCCTCAAAAAATACTCACTAGAAAACTTCTAGAACACAAATGAATTCATCAAATTTCAGGATACAAAAGTAACATTCATAAATCAACTTTGTTTCTATAGTCCAATAAAAGATGAGCTAAACGAGAAATTAGGAAAATTATCCTATTCAAAATAGCATAAAAAAAAAAACACTTAGGAAACAATCTAACAAAAAAGGTAAAAGACCTCTACAATGAAAAATTACAGAACACTCAAGAAATAAATTGAGGAAGGCCCTAGGAATAGAAAGACTTCCCATGTTCTTGGATAGGCAGAATTAATATTGTCAAAATTACCATACTACCAAAAGTGCTATATAATTTCAATGCAACTCCCTTCCAGAGCCCAAAGATGTTCTTCACAGAAACAGAAAAAGCAATAATGAAATTTACTTAGATAAACAAGAGACCCAGAATACCCAAAACAATACCTAGCAAGAAAAATGAAGCAGGAGGTATCACAATAACAGACTTCAAATTACACTACAGAGCTATAAAGGCAAAACCAGTATGGTATTGGCAACAAAACAGATAAGACCACCAATGAAACAGAAGACAGAGACAAACCCACATAAATACAATTACCTCATACTAGACAAAGGCATAAATATCATATACTGGTGCAAAGATAGCCTCTTCTACAAATGGTACTGAGAAAATTTGAAATCCATATGTAGTAGAATTAAATTGAACCCTAATCCTCCCACCATGCACAAAAACTCAACTCAAAGTGGATCAATTACTTAAGTATTAGACCAGAATCCCTGCACCAGATAGAAGAATACATAGGCCCAAAACTCCAACATATCAGCTCAGGAACTGACTTATTAATAAAATCTCTAAAGCACAAGAAGTTGTTGGTGGGCCTGACCTTGGGTCTACATGAAGGAATGCTCATCTTTCTCATTGTGCAGCAGGGATGTCCTAACATACAACACTATATTTTGGAACAGAGTGTTGTCAGAACACTGGCAAGCACCATTTGCCTGCTCCTTTGACAAGAAATTACTCCCCAGTTGCTAGACTCTTGGTGGCAGGACTCCCATAATATTATATGTTGTGTATCCCCTCTGGCCTATCATGACTGCTGTATGTAAATTGGAACATAGGCACTATAAAAGCTAGTTTTGCTGCATTATATAGCAGAAGCAATTATCTGAAACTGTCTTTGGAGGGGTTTCTGTATGCCCTCAAGCTCCCAAGAGTAGATGCTGAAAGGGAAGGCCCCTCAACACAAAGTAAAACCAATTTTCAATAAATGGTGCTCCATCAAACTAAGAAGCTTCTTCACGGCAAAGACAAAAACCCAGAACATGAAAAGTGAGCCGACACAATAGGAAAAAATACCTTTGCCACCTTCACCTCAGAAAACGCATTAACTTCCAGGATAGATAAAATAATAATAATAATAACAACAACAACAACAATAACAAAAACAGCTTAAAACTAATAATAACACCATCACCCACCTCCACCCATTTAATAAATGAGCAAAGAAATTCAACAGGCACTTCACAGAAGAAATTCAGATGGTCAACAAATGTATGAAAAAAAAAAAACTACTACAGAAATTACAGAAAAGCAGTAAACAGATCAGGGACAGAAAGCTTACAAAGACATTCCAGTGTAGGAGACAGCAAATATGCTCATCTCTTACTTCCAGCTACTTTTTCTATCTTATGTGTGGTACAAACAAAACTTTACTTCCCCTAGGGACAAAAGTGTTGAAAGATGACGACCTTCAGAGTTTATACACTCTTATCCATACCACATGGTCATAGGGAAATACAGAAAGAAGCACTAGGGAGGTAGCAGCAAGTTGTTATGTAGTAATAGCTGATATGATTAAATATTTAAATAGGCTATGAACTCACTCATGCTTTCAGAATGAGCCAAACATTGTCTCTCCATATAGAAGAAATTCTTTCCCACTTCATTAAAACTATAAAACAAAACAAAACAATACAACAACAACAAAAGAATAAGACATTTACTCTGAGAGAATCTACTGGTAGGGCAGAGGAAAGAGCTAAGTGGTAATGTATTGCATAGAATGAAGGAGCTCTGGCTTCAATCCCAACAGTGAAATAAATAATGATGATGATGCTGACAATGATGGTGATGATGATGATGATGATGTGGAGGAGGAGAAGTACAAAGGACTTGTACTGTTAAAATTATATAGACTGAGTTTATATTCACCGCTCAAAAGAAGAGGAGTATTTCAATTCATGCATGCTATTCACATTCTAGTCTTATTTCACATGGCAAGGTAGATGTAAAAGACCATTTGATGACAATTTTATAAACTATGACTTTTTTAAAAATATTTTTTAGTTGTAGTTGGACACAATTTCTTTATTTTATTTATTTTTATGTGGTGCTGAGGATTAAATCCAGTGTTTATCATATGCTAAGTGAGCGCTATACTACTGAGCCACAACCCCAGCCCAAACTATGATTTATTGAGACTTTTAAATTCCATAAAGAAGAGTTTAGCTGGTCCCAGGAGAGCAGGATGGTCTATTTAGTACTGTGTTATACAATGTGATGTCAATTTTCTCAATCCTCCTCATAGGTGGAAGATGTTTATAGACTTCACACTTCTTCAGCATGCAATCTGTATGCCCTCATGTCCTATACTGATGTAAAAAAGTACTAAAAGTGGAAGACAACAGCTTTAAATGTAGCCCACTCACAGAGAATGTGCCTCAATTTCCTGATGTTATGAGTTCGATCACTGGCACCACAAAAGCACTGAGATCTATTTTTTTTTCAAGTATACTTTTCCCTTTCCTGTTTGTTACCTGAATGATTCATGGACATTTATACATATTCATAATTTTTTTCTCATTTGTAGTTTTTTTTTTTTTTTGGTACTGGGGATTGAACTTGGGGATATTCAACAACTGAGCCACATCCCATTCCTGCTTTGTATTTTATTAAGAGAAAGTGTCTCACTGTGTTGATTAGCTCCTAGCCATTCCTGAGATTTGCCTTGAACTCACAATTCTCCTGTCTCAGCCTCCCAAGCTGCTAGTATTATAGGTTTGTATCACTGAACCCAGAGATTTCTAGCATTATTGAAGCAATTTATTTTTCATAGATCAACATTTTGACCTACTAATAAAGAAAAGTCCACAACTAGACAAATTCTCTGCAATCCCTACCAAACCCTTAAAGAAGAACAAACACCAATACTCCTCAAATTATTCCATGAAATAGAAAAGGATGAAACACTTTCAAACTCATTCTATGAAGGAAGAATAAACCTGATACCAAAACCAGACAGAGATACATCGAAGAAATAAAACTTTGGACAAATATCCCCAATGAATATACATGCATCAACTCTTAATAAAATACTGAAAAAAAACTACATACAAAAACATATTAAAAACATAGTGCATGCTGGCAACATGGTGGTGGGCGCGGAGAGATCAAGTCTCTGACCTCTTCAGCTGAGTGGGCATAGGGAGTTGTAAACCGTCTAAATGCTGTTTGCTCAGGATCACTAGGCGATGCTGAGCTGATGTGGATCTGGGGTGAACAGTCTGGGCCTCTCAGAACACACACCAAGCCCGGATTGGCTGAATTCAAGCTCCTGTTTGCCTGCTTCTCACAGACAAACTGCTGTGACTCAGCACTAAACAATCCCGCTGAAACAACTGGTCGGCCCTTCTGAACCTGCGGAGGTTAATGCCAACTGAGCCTTCATAGGCAGTGGCCACAGGATTGAGATGGGACTTGGAAGAGCCAGTCAGGATCCACCCATTGCATTGGTCACCCAGCAAAGGAAATGAACTGTCGCCATTTGCATGGGATACCACCATGGCAGAGAGCTGACATCACCAGAATGCGGCAGAGGAGATAACTTCATTGAAACCAGCAGCGACAGGTGTGCAACCCCCTAGCCTTTTCTCTCCACACAGCAGGGAAACCTTAAGGGCCCCTCCCAGCTCTCCCTTGAGCATGATAGCCAGACCAAGGCAATCAGGAGTGGCGCGGGACCCCCGGCTACCGCTCCCACCAGTGCTGACAACTGAGGTCTCTTGCACCAGCTACCAGAGGCGTGGCTACCAGAGGGCAAGAAAAATTTGCTGAGGGTTCTCAGCCCCAAGCTCCACAACTTAGGGTCTGAGGGAATGGCAAACTAGGAGAGTGTGCCCAGTCGTTCATGAAAATAGGGCTCCCGGAAGCAGCAGACCTGGCGTGTAGCCAGTATTGTGGTGAGCATCACCAATGAGCAGGGCCTGGCTTGAGGAAAAGTGGGGAAGTGACTAGACACAAGAGAAGGCCCTAGGCACTCAGGATTGGAGACCCGCCCAGTAAGGGAGGAGGAGCTGCTGTACACTGATTGGTTGCCACATATTGAGAGGAGAAGCTTGGCCTGGTGGGCACAGCTCCAGAACTGGAAGAGAAGTTAATCAAACTCTAAGATTGCATTTATTAATTTTTTTAATTTGGTTTTTTTTTATTTTCATATTTTTGTTGTTTTTTAAATTTTTTTTAAATTTTTTAAGTTATTTTTTATTTTTAATTTTTAATTATTTTTAAAATTTTTCTTTCTTTTTCATTTTCTATTTTTTCTTTTGTCTTTTAATTTCTTTTCAATTTCCATCTTACCCCTTCCTTGAATTCTACCTGCTTACTCTCATTCTCTTTAGTGACTTCTTCCCTTCCCTTCTAATATCTTTCCTCCCAAGCATCAAATAAATTTATAGGAGTAAAAAGTAACTCAGCAGTCAAACAGAACAAGAAGTAACATGAGCAGCATGAAAAAGCAAGGAAGAAAAGGAGTACAAACAATGCAGAACAGCCTAAATATTCAAGAGGACCTAGAGGCATCAGAAAAATGGTCAAATAAAGAACTCAAGGAATACCTTAGACAGATGGAATGGAACCTTAAAGAGGATATGAGACAGAAAATTAAAACAGTGAAAGAACACATTGAAAATGAATTACATAAAGAGTTAAAAGAAGAAATTAAGCATCTTTATCAGGAGATAGAGATTATTAAAAAAAAATCAAACAATAATTCTAGAAATGAAGGAAAGTATAAACCAAATTAAAAACTCAAATGACAGTATCACTAACAGAGTGGAGCAAGTAGAAGCCAGAACATCAGAAAATGAAGACAAAATATATCATCTTGAAAAGAGTCTAGCCAACTCAGAAAGGCTAGTAAAAAATCATGAGAAAATCATCCAAGAGATATGAGATAACATAAAAAAACCAAACTTAAGTGTCATCGGGATAGAGGAAGGTACAAAGTTTCAAACCAAGGGAATGAGCAACCTGCTGGATGAAATAATTATAGAAAACTTTCCAGAAATAAAAAAGGAAACGGATATACAAATTGTAGATGCATACAGGACACCAAGCATACAAAATCACAGTAGACCAATGCCAAGACACATTGGTATGAAGATATCCAATATACAGAAAAATGAGAAAATATTAAAAGCTACAAGAGAAAGGAGGCAGAATACATTCAGGGGTAAACCAATAAAGTTAACAATGGATTTTTCATCACAGACACTGAAAGCAAGAAGATCCTGGAACAACGTATTTCAAACACTGAAAGACAATGGATGCCAACCAAGAATTTTGTATCCAGCAAAATTAAGCTTCAGGTACAACAACGAAATAAAAATCTTTCATGATAAACAAAAGTTAAAAGAATTTGTAGCCAGAAAATGAGCATTGCAAAGCATCTTGAGCAAAACACTACACGAGGAAGAAATGAAAAACAATAACCAAAACCAACATTGGGAAGTACCTCAGTAGAGACAGAGCGTGGGGGGAAAGCTAATCATGGAGAAACAAACTAAATTTAAAAAAAAAGATAAATAATCAAACATGGCTGGAAATACAAACCATATATCAATAGTAATTCTAAACATTAATGGCTTAAACTCTCCAATAAAGCGACATAGGCTAGTAACATGGATTTAAAAAATGAATCCAACAATATGCTGCCTCCAGGAGACACATCTGATTGGAAAAGACATACACAGGCTGAAGGTGAAAGGTTGGGAAAAAATATACCATGCACACGGTCCTCGTAAGCAAGCAGAGGTGGCCATCCTCATATCAAATAAAATCGAGTTCAAGACTAAGTTAATCAAAAGGGATAATGAAGGACATTATATACTGTTAAAGGGAACCATTCACCAACAAGACATAACAATTATCAATATTTATGCACCAAATAATGGTGCTGCGATGTTCATAAAAAATTCGCTTCAAGTTCAAGAATCCAATAGACCACAACACAATAATTATGGGTGACTTCAACACACCTCTCTCACCATTGGACAGATCCTCCAAACAAATTTGAATAAAGAAACTATAGAACTCAATATCACAATCAATAACCTAGACTTAACTGACATATATAGAATATATCATCCATCATCAAGTGGACATACTTTTTTCTCAGCAGCACATGGATCCTTCTCAAAAATAGACCATATATTATGCCATAGGGCAACCCTCAGTAAATATAAAAGGGTGGAGATAATACCATGCATTTTATCTGATCATAATGGAATGAAACTGGAAATTAATGATAAAAGAAGGAAGAAAAAAATCCTACATCACATGGAAAATGAACAATATGTTACTGAATGATCATTGGGTTACAGAAGACATAAAGGAGGAAATCAAACAATTCTAGAGATAAATGAAAATACAGACACAACATATCAAAATCTATGGGACACAATGAAAGCAGTTTTAAGAGGGAAATTCATCTCCTGGAGGTCATTCCTCAAAAAAACAAAAAACCAACAAATAAATGAGCTCACACTTCATCTCAAAGTCCTAGAAAAGGAAGAGCAAAACAACAGCAAATGTAGCAGAAGGCAAGAAATAATTAAAATCAGAGCGGAAATCAACGAAATGGAAAGAAAAGAAACTATTGAAAAAATTGACAAAACGAAAAGTTGGTTCTTCAAAATATAAATAAGATTAACAGACCCTTAGCCATGCTAACAAAGAGAAAAAGAGAAAGAACTCAAATTACTAACACACGGGATGAAAAGGCAACATCACAACAAATACTACAGAAATACAGAAGATAATTAGGAATTATTTTGAAAACCTATATTCCAATAAAATAGAAGATAGTGAAGATATTGATAAATTTCTTAAGTCATATGATTTGCCCAGACTGAGTCAGGAGAATACACACAATTTGAACAGACCTATATCAATGGATGAAATAGAAGAAGCAATCAAAAGACTACCAACCATGAAAAGCCCAGGACCGGATGGGTATACAGCGGAGTTTTACAAAACCTTTAAAGAAGAATTAATACCAATACTTTTCAAGTTATTTCAGGAAATAGAAAAAGAGGGAGCTCTTCCAAATTCATTCTATGAGTCCAACATCACCCTGATTCCAAAACCAGACAAAGACACCTCAAAGAAAGAAAACTACAGACCAATATCTCTAATGAACCTAGATGCAAAAATCTTCAATAAAATTCTGGCGAATTGGATACAAAAACACATCAGAAAAATTGTGCACCATGATCAAGTAGGATTCATCCCTGGGATGCAAGGCTGGTTCAATATACAGAAATCAATAAATGTTATTCACCACATCAATAGGCTTAAAGATAAGAACCATATGATCATCTTGATAGACGCAGAAAAAGCATTCGACAAAGTACATCATCCCTTTATGTTCAAAACATTAGAAAAACTAGGGATAACAGGAACTTACCTCATGATTCTATACCTAGACATGATTCTATACCTAGAAGACCCAAAAGAGTCTACAAAAAAACTACTAGAACTAATAAATGAATTCAGCAAAGTGGCAGGATATAAAATCAACATGCATAAATCAAAGGCATTTATGTATATCATTGACAAAACTTCTGAAAAGGAAATAAGGAAAAACACCCCATTCACAATATCCTCAAAAAAAATAAAATACTTGGGAATCAACCTAACAAAAGAGGTGAAAGATTTATACAATGAAAACTACAGAACCCTAAAGAGAGAAATAGAAGATCTTAGAAGATGGAAAAATATACCCTGTTCATGGATAGGCAGAACTAACATCATCAAAATGGCAATATTACCAAAAGTTCTCTATAGGTTTAATGTAATGCCAATCAAAATCCCAATGGCATTTTTTGTACAAATAGAGAAAGCAATCATGAAATTCATATGGAAAAATGAAAGACCCAGAATAGCAAAAGTATCTCTAAGCAGGAAGTGTGAATCAGGCAGTATAGCGATACCAGATTTCAAACTATATTACAGAGTAATAGTAACAAAAACAGCATGGTACTGGTACCAAAACAGGCGGGTGGACCAATGGTACAGAATAGAGGACACAGAGACTAATCCACAAAGTTACAACTATCTTATATTTGATAAAGGGGCTAAAAGCATGCAATGGAGGAAGGATAGCATCTTCAACAAATGGTGCTGGGAAAACTGGAAATCCATATGCAACAAAATGAAACTGAATCCCCTCCTCTCGCCATGCACAAAAGTTAACTCAAAATGGATCAAGGAGCTTGATATCAAATCAGAGACTCTGCATCTGATAGAAGAAAAAGTTGGCTCCGATCTACATATTGTGGGGTCAGGTTCCAAATTCCTTAATAGGACACCCATAGCACAAGAGTTAATAACAAGAATCAACAAATGGGACTTACTTAAACTAAAAAGTTTTTTCTCAGCAAAAGAAACAATAAGAGAGGTAAATAGGGAGCCTACATCCTGGGAACAAATTTTTACTCCTCACACTTCAGATAGAGCCCTAATATCCAGAGTATACAAAGAACTCAAAAAATTAAACAATAAGATAACAAATAACCGAATCAACAAATGGGCCAAGGACCTGAACAGACACTTCTCAGAAGAGGACATACAATCAATCAACAAGTATATGAAAAAATGCTCACCATCTCTAGCAGTCAGAGAAATGCAAATCAAAACCACCCTAAGATACCATCTCACTCCAGTAAGATTGGCAGCCATTATGAAGTCAAACAACAACAAGTGCTGGCGAGCATGTGGGGAAAAGGGTACTCTTGTACATTGCTGGTGGGACTGCAAATTGGTGCGGCCAATTTGAAGGCCGTATGGAGATTCCTGGGAAAGCTGAGAATGGAACCACCATTTGACCCAGCTATTGCCCTTCTCAGATTATTCCCTGAAGACCCTAAAAGAGTGTACTACAGGGATACTGCCACATCGATGTTCATAGCAGCACAATTCACAATAGCTAAACTGTGGAACCAACCCAGATGCCCTTCAATAGATGAATGGATAAAAAAAATGTGGCATTTATACACAATGGTGTATTACGCAGCACTAAAAAATGACAAAATCATGGAATTTGCAGGGAAATGGATGGCACTAGAGCAGATTATAATAAGTGAAGCTAGCAAATCCCTAAAAAACAAATTCCAAAAGTCTTCTTTGATATAATGAGAGCAAGTAAGAACAGAGCAGGGAGGAAGAGCAGGAGGAAAAGATTAACATTAAACAGAGACATGAGGTGGGAGGGAAAGGGAGAGAAAAGAAAAATTGCATGGAAATGGAAGGAGACCCTCATTGTTATCCAAAATTACATATAAGAGGTTGTGAGGGGAATGGGGAAAAAAACAAGGAGAGAAACGAATTACAGTAGATGGGGTAGAGAGAGAAGATGAGAGGGGAGGGGAGAAGGGATAGTAGAGGATACGAAAGGTAGCAGAATACAACAGTTACTAATACGGCATTATGTAAAAATGTGGATGTGTAACCGATGTGATTCTGCAATCTGTATTTGGGGTAAAAATGGGAGTTCATAACCCACTTGAATCTAATGTATGAAATATGATATGTCAAGAGCTTTGTAATGGTTTGATCAACCAATAAAAAAATAAAATAAATAAAATAAAATGCATGCTGAGCTTAACCTTTAAAAAAAACAAAACAAAAAACAAACAAACAAAAAAAAAAAACATAGTGCACCATGATCAAGTAAGGTTCATCCCAGGGACACAATGTTGGTTAAACCTACAGAAATCAAAACAGGATTCATTAATAGACTTAAAAAACATAACATAATTATCTCAATAGTTCAAGGAAGAGCATTTGACAGAATACAGCATCCATTCATGTTCAAAATGGTAGAAAAAATAGGGATAATATGAATGTAACTGAACATTTTTAAATCTCTATACCAAAAAAACCCAAGAGTAACATGATTCCAAATGGAAAAAAAATGAAACATTCTTTCTAAAAACTAGAAAAAGACAAGGGTGCCCTCTTTCACCACTTCTATTCAACATATGAATATTGAAATTCTAACCAGAGCAGTTTGGAAAAAGAGATTAAAGGGATATGTATATGAAAAGAAGTGCTCAAAATATTCCTATTTGCTGACAACAATATTTTATATGTAGAAGACACAAAACTACACCACAAAATTTTTAAAACTCATAACCACACTCAGCATAGTAGCAGGATATAGAATTAACACTCATAAATCAATTATGATCCTGTACACAAATTATGCATCAGCTGATGAATCACAATGGATTCAAAACAATTTAAAAAATAAAATAATCAGGAAACAATCTAAGAAGTGAAAGACCTCTATTATGAAAATTACCAAACACTAAAGAAAGAAATTGAAGAAGACCATAGAAGATGGAATATTTCAAATGTTCATGGATTGGCAGGATTAATGTTACCAAAATTGACATACTACCAAAATGCTATAGTTTTAATGCAACTCCTATTAAAATGTCAATGATATTTCACAAAGAAATAGAAAAAGCAGACATAAAAATTCACTTGGAAAAACAAGAAGCCCAGAATATTCCAAACAATCCTTAGTGAAAAAAAGTGAAGGAGACAGCAGACATCACAAGATCCGATCTCAAATTATACTATAGTGCTACGAAAAAAAGACATCACAAAGACAATAATCACATACATACTGTCTTGTTAATCTAGACAAAGGCACCAACAACATACATTAAAAGAAAAGACAGCCTCTTAAACAAATGGTACTGAGAAAACTGGAAGTATGCATGTGGCAGAATCAAATTGAACCCCTACCCCTATCCCTGCACAAAACTCAACTCAGAATACATCAAGGAACTAGGCATTAAACCAGACATCCTGTACCCACTAGAAGAAAATATAGGCCCAACTTTCCATCATCTTGTCTTAGGAACTGACTTCCTCAACAAGACTTCTAAATTGCAACAAATAAAATCAAGAATCAATAAATGGGAAGGTAACAAAGTAAAAAGCTTTCTCACAGGAAAGAAGATTATCAAGAACATGAACAGAGAACCTACAAAATGGGAGAAAATCTTTACCACCTGCACCTCAGAACATTAGTCTTCTGGATAGATAAAGAATTCAAAACAAACCAGCACAGCAAGCTGAAAGAGGAGGATCAGAGTTCAAATCCAGCTTCAGCAATGGTGAGGCACTGAGCAACTCTATGTCTAAATAAAATGCAAAACAGAGCTGGGTATGGGGCTCAGTGTTAGAGAACTAGCCTTGCAGGTGTAAGACCCTGTGTTTGATCTTCAGTACTACATAAAAATAAATAAATAAATAATAAACAAGTAAATAAGTAAATTGTGTCCATCTACAACAAAAATAATAAAAATAAAATAAAATAAAACATAGGGCTGGGGATGTGGCTCAGTGGTTGAATGCCCCTGAGTTGAATTCCCACTACTTGCCCCCATGAAAAAAAAAATCAAAAACTTAACACACACACACAAACACACACACACACACACACACACACACACACACACAGCCCAATATAGTTAATATTCTCTTCTAGTGGTCATAGGATGTCAATAAATGTGCAAAGGATCTGAAACTGGTTGTTTACAGAACAAGAAATACAATTGGTGAGCAAATATACTTTTAAAATGCTCAATATCCAACCAGCAGTGTATGAGGGTACCCTTTTCCCACATCCTCACCAGCATTTGTTGTTGTTTGTCTTCATCATGGCTGCCATTCTTACTGAAGTGAGATAGTATCTTAGGATAGTTTTAATTTCTCTTTCTCTAATTGCTAGAGATGGTGAGCATTTTTTCATATATTTGTTGATTGATTGTATATCCTCTTCTGAGAAGTGTCTGTTCAGGTCCTTGGCCCATTTGTAGATTGGATTATTTCTCTCTCTCTCTCTCTGTGTGTGTGTGTGTGTGTGTGTGTGTGTGTGTGTGTGTATGTATGTATGTATTTAGATTTTTGAGTTCTTTGTATACCCTAGAGATTAGAGCTCTATCTGATGTGTGAGTGGTAAAAATTTGTTCCCAGGATGTAGGCTCCCTATTCACCTCACATATTATTTCTCTTGCTGAGAAAAAACTTTTTAGTTTGAATTCATCCCATTTGTTAATTCTTGGTTTTAACTCTTGTGCTATAGGCATCTTATTAAGGAAGTTGGGGCCTAGCTCCACATGAGGAAGATTAGGGCCTACTTTTTCTTCCATTAGATGCAGAGTCTCTGGTTTAATTCCTAGACCCTTGATCCATTTTGAGTTAACTTTTGTGCATGGTGAGAGATAGGGATTCAATTTCATTTTGTTGCATATGGATTTCCAGTTTTCCCAACACCATTTGTTGAGGATGCTATATTTTCTCCAGTGCATGCTTTTAGTACCTTTGTCAAAGATAAGGTAGTTGTACTTTTGTGGGTTAATCTCTGTGTCCTCTATCCTGTACCATTGGTCCACCAGCCTGTTTTGGTGCCAGTACCATGCTGTTTTTGTTACTATTGCTCTGTAGTATAGTTTAAGATCTGGTATAGTGATACCATCTGTTTCACTCTTCCTGCTTAGAATTTCTTTTGCTATTCTGGGTCTCTTATATTTTCAGATGAATTTCATAATTGCTTTTTCTATTTCTGTGAGGAATGTCATTGGGATTTTGATCAGAATTGCACTGCTGGTGAGGTTGTAAATTGGTGCAGCCAATTTGGAAAGCAGTATGGAGATTCCTTGGAAAACTGAGAATGTAACCACCATTTGACCCAGCTATTCCTCTTCTTGGACTATTCCCAAAAGACCTAAAAACAGCATACTACAGGGACTCAGCCACATCAATGTTTATGGTAGCACAATTCACAATAACTAGACTGTAGAGCCAACCTAGATGCCCTTCAATGGATGAATGGATAAAAATATGTGGCATATATACACAATGGAATATTACTCAGCACTAAAAAAATAATAAGATCATGGCATTTGCAGAGAAAAGGATGGCATTAGAGCAGATTATGCTAAGTGAATTTAGCCAGTCCCCAAAAAACAAATGCCAAATGTCTTCTCTGATATAAGGGGGGTGACTCAAAATGGGGAAGAGAGGAAAAGCATGGGAAGAAGATTACCTATACACAGGGAAGAGGGGTGGGAGGGAAAGGGTAGGAGAAAGGGAATTGCACGGATGGTGGAAGGAGAGCCTCATTGTTATACAACCTACATGTATGAAGAAGTGAGAAAACAAAGGAATAGTGCTACCTTAGATTAAGAAGAGAGAAGTGATGGGAGGGGAGAGGAGAGGTTGGAAATATAGGAAGGATATTAGAATGGAATAGACATTATTATTATTGGTGTATATAGGTGAATGCATGATCAATGTGAATCTACAACCTGTATACTCAGGAAAATGAGATATTGTATCTCATGTGGTTTAAATGTATGATATGTCAAGGTCATTCTACTGTCATGTGTAACTAACTGAAACAAATAAAAATAAAAAACGAATTGTAGTACAAAAAAAGTATATGTAAAATGGCATAAATTGACATAAACATACTTTATATTCAGAGGTAAAATTGTGCTTTATATGTGTAATAAGGATTGTAGTGCATTCCACTGTTGTCGTGCACTTAAAAAATTATAAAATCAATAAAAAGTAGGAAAAAAACCACAAAATGCTAAATTTCTCTAGAAATTAGAAAATGCAAATTAAAACTACATTGATATTCCATTCTTGGTTCAGTCAAAATAGGAATTATCAAGAATACAAATAACAATAAATGATGGAGAGAATTTGAGAAAAAAGTTACACTCATACTTTGCTAGTGAGACTGCAAATTGGTGCAAGTACTCTGGAAAACAGTATGGAGATTCCTCTGAAAATTTGGAATGGAAACACCATTCAACCAGTTATCACCCCAGTTGAATCTTGATTTTATTTGTTGCAATTTAGAAGTCTTGTTGAGGAAATAAGTTCCTAAGTTGACATGATGGAGAGTTGGGCATATAAATATATATCTCCAAGGGACTTTAAATCAATATACTACAGTGACACAGCTACATCAATGTCTACAGCAGCCCAATTCACAATAGTTAAGCTATGGAAACAACCTAGGTGAGCTTCAAAAGATGAAGAGTGAAATTTATGGCACTTGCTGGTAAATGAATGGAACTTGAGACTACTATATTTACTGAAATAAGCCAATACCAAAAAAACCCAAAGGCCAAAAGTTCTCTCTGATCCTAAATAGAATCAGATGTAGCCCATGTATGTAAAAAATACACTCTACTGTCATACATATCTAAAAAAATAAAATAAAACCTGGTGTTGAAAAAAAATTAAAAATAAGAACAGCGATAAAAAGCTTTAACCTAACATACACATTTAGTAATGGAAAGAGATGGCTAAAATTCAGTGGTCTGGACACACTAAAGCAAGACTAGAAATAAATGAAGAAAATCTTACAGAATTATGCGAGTTTGAGATCTTCATTTATGCAGGTTCTCAGCCTAGGTAGCTTCCATATATTTGAAGACACCATATTATTAACAAGTATGGAGGAACCACCACAGAAAATGAATTTCAGATACTCTACTGCCTATATCACTTTTTCACTAACATGACTCCACTCTCACAACACTGACAAAGAAAGTTGTTACTTAACATTGCAAGCTGTCACCACTCAGGAGTCACAGATAAGACATAGGAAACTACAATAGAGACACCATTTGGAAAATACTTCAATGTCACACACTTAATCAATAGCATAAGACACATCATCCAGGGAAAACAGTTTTCTAAGCAGACACTCAAATAAATGTGGAAAAGATATATATCCCTGAAGATGTACAAATTTCAATATAGAAATATAAGAAAGATAAAAAGCAAAGTAGCATGACTGTTTTATAGTTAATTACCCTAGAAACTATTTCCAAAGATAATGCAATATACAAAAATGCCAGAATAAAATTCAAAAAAATGTTAAAATAGTGAATTATTTCAAAGATGAAGCAAAGAGAAACTGAGTAGATTAAGGAAAACAATGCAGGGCATGAAAGATTCTGAATACAGATTCTGAAAAAAATCAATTAGAAATCTTGAAAATAAAGAGCTCAATACCTCAAATAAATATATCCATTTTAAGTTAGACCCATAGACTAGATCAAGTGAAAGAAAAAAATACAGAGCTTGAAGTTGATGATGAAATATCACATTCAGACAATATCAACAACAATCAAAATAATTGTAAACAAATTACAAAACCACTAGACACAATTCATAGATACTTTTGTGAATCACTGGTACACATAATGGAGAAGAGGTACAGGCTACAGGCAATGAAAGCTTTCTCAGTGAATTAAAAAAACTATTTCTTATATCTTGTGAAAGTTATGGACATCCAGGTATAAGATTTTAGAACACCAAATGGACATGGCCCGAAAAGAACTTCTTCAAATCATAGTCTATAAAATTACCAAAGGTACACTGAAATCTATAATAAGGGCCAAAGCAATTATAAACACATCAGAAAAATATTAGATTTCTGAGTAGAAATTTTAAGGCCCAGGAAATGGTATATTTAAAACCCCAAATAAAAATGTTAAAAAAGAAACAAAGACAATAATTGTAAAATGGATGGAAAGGGTGGTCATCATGTTAAGGTGAAAAGAATCAGAAACAAAACCCCAATTATCACATTCTCTCCCTAACATGTGGAATCTGGGAAGAAAATAAGAATGACTAGAAAATGATGGCGGGAATACTAAGGAAGAGGGAAGGTAACTGGGGATGAAAAAGGGAGTAGAGGGGAAAATGGAAGTAAGGAGAGTGGTCAGGATTCAAGTATTGTATATGTGTGTATAGAAATATCACTGTGAAATTCACTAATGTAGGCACTCAATAGGAGCTGATATTAACAGTCGACAAGAACACCTGGTTTTATAACAAGTCCAATCTGCTATCATGTGACCATATACAAAACAGAATGTATAATTTAAAAATATTCTTACTTCTGCAAAGACATAAAATTTCAGGGTCAAAATTAATGTAAAATTTCTTCAGACAATATCATTTAGATGATAAATTTCTTATAGTTAATTATTAAGATATCCTGGATTCTATATGACCAAGAAAGATATAAAAAATATGAATGGAATTTGAACATTTATTTTTTTCCACTCTTCTTTTGTGATCAAACATTCTTACTCTTATTTTCACAGGGCATGAACACCAAAAGTAACTCATTTTTTTCAAGTCTTACCTGGATTGAAATTTACTGATGTTCTAGATTGTGCTTTCATGTATTGAAGAATTAAATTCCTGTTACTGTATTTGAAAAAAGTAATAAAATTGGTATTTTAACACTCATATGAAAACACTGACCAAATATAATTCAATACTTAATAATGTTTTAGATCTAGTATCAGAACTTTTTCATATGCTCTCCTAATCTGTATGCCCTATAAGCATTTTGTTAACTTGAAAATTATTTGTACAATGTTTGTTTTTTTCTGTTTTGTGAGATGGTATTTCATGATGATGGTCAGGCTGATCTTAAATACCTGGGCTCAAGCAATTGTCCTGCCTCAGGCTCTTAAGTAGCTGGGGTAAATGCATGTGTCACTGCACCCATAGCTTGAAGTTAAAGAAGAAAAAAGATAAAATGATCATTAATTGAGAACAGGACAGGTAAATATATTAACTAGTGTAGCTTGAACTCAGAAAATGTCTTGTGTCTGTAAAAAATAGTTTTTTGTTCTTGTGCAACTTCTTCCTCTTAGGCTTAAGGCCTTTTAAAAAATAAGGGTTGTATCACTTTAGTTCACCAGGTTATTATGGAGATTTACTAAGATAATATTGAAACATGTTAAGCAAAATAGTGAAATAATGGCATACTTAACAACTTACAATCTCAGCTAGAACTAATGTGCATTTTTCATAGGTTCTAATATTCAAAAGTTAAAATTATTTTTAAAAATGCTTGAGTCCTAATTTTCATGATCAATTGGGCTCTTCTTTGTGCTTTATAACTCAAAGCAAATCAACAATTAATTTATAACTATTTATAAATATCTCCTTAAATTAGAGAATATAATCATCCCCTTCTGTGAGACTAATCAATAATAACAAAGGCAAGAAATTAACAAATGCCAAAAACTTGGACTACTACTATTTCTTCTCTACCTAGTTGAACAGAATCAGCAGATAAGTGTAGCTACATTTCCATGTTGATCTCCAACTGACTTGGAACACAAAATTTTCTTTAAAACTATGGATACTGAGGAGTCATGATGGGGCTTAGCTCTCTTAGATTCAATAAATCTGCTTAATCTATTCCTTTTGAGGCAGACCTTAATAAATGCTGAAAACTTTAGGCAGCGATTCCAACAGCTTGAAAATTTCCATTACTTGGGAAAACTACTAGAAATGCCAATCTAAATTGGCACTCACCATGGAAAACAGTGATGTGGAACCCCCTGCAGTCAAAGGAAATCTATTTCAAGGGATGGAAGGATTTGGGGCACAGATCTGTTAGCCAAGAAGACAGAAAACTCTGATCTCTTCCAGAGATTACTTGAAGCTTTACTTGAAGCTTTCTAATAGATTTGAATGATTTTAATTTTATGACAGAAAAGACAAAGTCCTAAAAGGATAATGCACCAAAAAGGGCAAGGCTAATATGGGGATTCCACATAAGGTTCCTAAAAGGGGGACAGGGTCAGAGTGCTTAGTATTTGTTGGCCAAAGCTAGAGGCCAAGCTGTCAAAGCAGAGTGCTTCTGCTAGGAAACAACTGTTGAATAAAAAAGCATAAGTGCATGAGAACTAAAAAAAGTGTTGAGTCTAAGTGTGGGTTACCATGAAGGCTCAGGGATTGGATCAGTCAGGATATTTTGAAATAAAAGCTCTTCACTACCAGACTGCAGGTCCAGGTCTGGCAGAAACACCACAGCAACAGAACTGACAGAGACAAAGGAACAATTTAAAAATCTATTTATTCCCCTCCATCTGACTACAGAATTATCTTCCTTACACTTCAAGGATATCATTAGGTCCTTGATAAATTAAAGGGGGATGGTAGAATAGCTAACTTCAGCTAAACAGGGAATTTCAAGACTCAAATAACAAATTATAAAATCATAGGTGTGATACTATCTGTCCCTGTGAGGAGGGGTTATGCTTGAAATGAATTGGATAATGCTGGAAACCCTAAGGATGAAGGTTTACAAAGTCCTAAGATATTAGGTAGAGGTATATCTCAGTGGTAGGAAAATTTCCCAGCATGCATGAGAAGAAAAAGAAAGGAGAGGGGAAGAGAGAGAAGAGAACAAACCTTGAAGGTGACTCATGCACACATCACTACTTATTTTTTTTAAATAACTAATCCATTTTAATTATGTATATATGACAGTAGAGTGCAATTTGATTCATTGGACACAACTGCAACAACTTTCATTTCTGATTTTACAGGATGTACCATTGCATCCTATATGCAGTCATACCTGTACCAAGGTAATAATGTCTATCTCACTCCACCATCTTTCTTGCCTCCATTACCCCTCCATCCTTCTCTTTGCCCAATCAAAGTATCATCACTGCTTCTTGGCTACACTTTGAAGGGTTTCTGACTAATGAACTGTCCTAACTCACTACGGTTCCATACATAGTAATGCTATGAAATCTCACCTCATATATAAGATGCAACAGGTGTAACTATTGTGGATATACAGCTAATGTTGATTAGTATTGTAATGTAAATACTTACTCAGTATTTCCACTAGCAATGGCATAAGACAAGGCAATCTCTCCACAATTATCTGAAGCAGACACATTAACACCACATTGAAGAAGAAGTTCAGCTATGCGTGTTGATTTATGTTCCACAGCCAACATGAGGGCTGTTCTAAAATAAGAGAGATAACTTCAAATTTAGGTATTTTAATAAGTTTATTTAAAAAGCCATTGTAATACATTTTACCTCTTTGACATCTAGCTTTACATACACTAACAGACATATACATCTTGGAAGATCAAATCTTTATCTTTCTTTATCTTTCTAAATCATTTGTAAGTCTAAAAGGAAAACAAACACATAAAAAAATAAATCACGAGTCCCAAAAGAGGAGAGTTACAAACTTAAAATCCTTCAATGAACGTTAATTATGATGAGGTCATTCATCTGGAGTTGGCAAAGATTTCAATGAATAAAGCTCCATTTCTTTCTTAGAGTGATGTAATATATTGTAACTCACAGTCAGCCAAAAGTCAAGGAGTAAAAAAGGTATTTGCAGGTACAACATAATAACAGCAGCACTGGTGATAATAATAATAATTGTTGCTTCAGTCATTCACTCTGAGAAGCATTTGCCAGGCATTGAAATCAATGCTACGTGTATAATCTTGCAACCAGATTTCAAGCATATGTTACACTCTTTTTCATTATAAATGTTCAAAATTTGTCAAGACTAATTAGACGTCACTTAGGAAAAATCTGAAATCAATATTCTACAAATTAAGTAATTTAAAGCAAATAGTCATATAAAGGAAAAATAATTTTCAATGTCTACCTATACTCAACACAGCATTTCCAAAAGAAAACTATACCAGGAGAAGATGAAATATTACAGAAAATTTAAGAAGTTCAATACTGAATAAAAGCACAAACTAAAAGTCTATATTTTACAAAACTAACATGAAAACTCTAGCTAACTCAAGATTATGTGATCAACAAAATCAAATAGTAATCATCAGGCAATAATTATAAGGGCATGTGAATCATACTACATACTCTTATTTGTGTTGCTCAGTTTGAATAATTGCTTTTCTCCTCAATTTTAGTTTATGTTCATGAATTTCACTCTATTCCAATGATTATGTCATTCCCATTAATTTAATATTTTTAACTTGAGTGATTTTACTACAATATTAACCCTGTTCCAAAAAATATAAAGTACTATACCTTCCCTTATCATCAACTGCATGTATGTTTGCTTTATTCTTAATAAAAAATTCTACCATCATCCGTCTGTTTTTCTTTATGGCGAGTAAAAGTGGTGTTTGGCCACTCTGAAAAACAATAAATATAATTTATTCACAAAATTACTACTTTTCAACTGAAGTTAACCTTACAAAATACTGTATGAATATAAGCATATAATAATAATGTAAATTAAGTGTGGCCACTCTCTTCTCTTCCCATTCTGCTTCCATACGTGCTGCTCTTTCATTTTGAGATGCCTCTCCTCTGCCTAGAGTGGCCACATGAACTCCAGAGTTTCTAAAACTGCTTCATACATTCACTGTTTCCATGGATCTTTGCCGCTGTCCAGCATTCATCATGGCATCTTGGAGTTATGTAACATGAACCCTCCTCAACCAAGAGCATATTTAGGACATAAACTGTATTTTATATCCCAATAGCCCCATTCCCTAATGCATATTAGTAAAGGTTATAAGTATTATATTTCATTAACAAGCCAAATTCTCAACCCACTAGTAGGGTGTATAAATCATATTCTGAAGAACATCTACTTTTCCAGAAATACCAAGCAGCATAGAAAAGATTCCTTGTTTTACTGTTAGAAAAAATTTACACAACTGTGCATTGTGAGTCCAGAAGTACAGAAATAGCTTTTCCATTGCTTAACACCTACTTGACACCGATTTTATATTGGAGATATTCACATGTGAACAATTGAAGTTACAGGAATATATTTCTGAGAGCTTTCCAGCAACATGGAAGTTTTCTCCATGTTATACAAGTCCACTTGATTCCTTTTTATTTATGAAATCAGAATCCCAGATTCCAATGTAAGGAATTTCTGCTTAAAATTGATAGAGTTTGAGTAAACTATGTTGCTTTTTCATAATTGTTCCTGTGTCTTCTCTTATTATAAGTTGAAAGATATTTATCTTACATGTCAGAAAGTTCAATACAAAAATATATTATTTTTATGCAATTGGAAAACATTTTTCCAACTAATCCACTGAGAGGGGATTAACAAAGAGAAATAACCAACTCAAAAAAAAAAATTATCGCAGAGCTGGGATTATGGCTCAGTGGTAGAGCACTCACCTAGCACATGTGAGGCCCTGGGTTTGATCCTCAGCAGCACATAAAATAAATAAAATCAATGTATTGTGTCCAATAAGAATTAAAATATAAATATTTTTAAAAACTCCAAGCAAACAAACAAAAAAACCACCCAGTCAATAACTGAGCAAAAGAACTAAACAGAAATTTCTCAAAAGAAACACAAATGTCCAAACTATATATAAAAAAGTCTTCTACATCTTTAGCAATTATGTTAATGCAAATAAAAACTACCCTAAGACTTTATCTTACTCCAGGCACAATGGTAATTATCAAGAACACAAACAGTAATATATACTGGTAAGAATGTGGGGCTGGGGATGTGGCTCAAGCAGTAGTGCGCTCGCCAGGCATGCCTGTGGCCCGGGTTCGATCCTCAGGACCACATACAAAGATGTTGTGTCTGCTGAAGATGAAAAAAGTAATAATAATAAATATTAATTCTCTCTCTCTCTCTCTCTCTCTCTCTCTCTCTCTCTCTCTCTCTCTCCCTGGTTAAAAAAAAGAATGTGGGGGTAAGGCACATGTTTACACTGTTGGTGGGACTACATACTAGTACAACCACCCTGAAAAACACTTTGGAGATTCCCCAAAATCTAAGAAGGGAACCACAACATGAAACAGCTATCCCATGACTCAGTATTTTCCCAAAATTAGTAAAACAAAATTTTACATGTAACTGTATATTAATACCGTCACATGTGTGTTTACAGTAGCACAATTCACAACAGGTAAATTATGAAATTAAACCAAGTACCTGTGAATGGATGAAAGGATTAAGAAATTCTGGTGCACATACATACAATGGAGTATTACTCAGCCATAAAAATACATTATGTCATTTGTTGGTAAATGAGTTGGTATCCAAGAATATCATGCTAAGTGAAATAAGTCAAATAAGAAACTCAAAGGTAAAATGTTTCATATGTGGAAGCTGGAGTTAATTAAAGAAAAAGAAATGAAGAACAGAATATCAAAAGATGTAAAGAAGATCATTAGTGTAGAAAAAGAAGATGGAGAGGCACAGAGATAATGAAAAAGGGAAGGCAATGAAGAAGGAAATCTTTAAAATTCATGTTATATGCATATATAAATATACCACAGGTAATTGCACCCTTAGTATAAGTAAAAAAGAATCAACCAAATATAAATAAATAGACAGGTGAAAGGAGGTCCAGGAGAATAGGAGGGGAGAATGGAGGAGGAGGGGTAGACAGATGGAAAAGAGGAAATCAATGACTCAACTGGAATTCCATGCATGTAAGATTTTGGGGGAATGAATTCAACTACTATGTAAAACTATAAACTCTAATAAAAATAACATTGAAAATGTATTCTCACTTGTAATGACAATCCTGGTAACATAATGCTTGGTTATTTTCCAAAATTCTTTTTTATTCTCATCTACTTTAATTGCTACTTAAAGTTACTTATAATTTTAGGCAAAATTTAATTCAGAAATTTTGTGTATCATCAAGATTTATGCTGATCTACACAGATTACTTGTAGCATCATAAAAGGCACTAAACATTTGCACTTTAAGGAACAAAGCTGAAGACTGATTCATAGTACAGCTGGTGAAATCCATGAGTTATCTACTTCTAGCAATAATTTATCCATTCTAGCAATGAGTGACATAATCAGCCTTTCAAAAATTCCAGTGGGAACATGATTTTTATAGTATATATAGAGAAAACTATTTAACTTCCAAATTCTAAATTCAAACACTTAATCCCATTTGCAAAAGATTCATAATATATTATGTAGTCCATATTCTTGTATATCAGTAGAAAACACCATGAAATCTTTATCACACTATATTTAAAAAGAGGAGCTGTAACCTCATTTATACAGGCAAAGTAGGTGATTGGGAGTAAGTGCTGCAGTTGCCAGAAGCAAACTGAAGAACATGTGTGCCCAGCATGTGGGAGGCAAACCATGCACACCACACCACACAGTACTATGGCTCAAGGGGACTGCATCAGGTTCCTTCACAGAAGCTTGAAGTTCAGATTTCTGCATGAGTCTCTTGAATTCTAAGTGTGGATTCAACTGATGGAGGCAAACTAAATACACACATGAACTACAAAAGAAGGAGGAAGAACATGAGGAGAATTCCCAACATTTACTAGTATTTTAATAAAAAGAAAATTTGCTTATAATCAGTATTTTTTAACATGCAATACTGTTAATTTTAAGAAAAATTTTAAATATTTTGAAAATAATAGTGATTGATTATATACCATGTTTTTGGCTTCAATATCTGCGTTGGATGAAAGCAGTTTTGTTGCTATTAATGTGTTCCTATAAAAGATAACATAGTGGAGCGGAGTTTCACCCTTGTTGTTGTGAATATTTGGATTGGCACCATGTTCTAGAAGAATAATTGCACATTCCTCTTCCTCATATTGTAGGGCCTGTTGGTTTTAACCAAGAAATACATTGTAAATTTTGGAAATCCAAGAAAAATATTTCACATTTTACTCATTAGTTATAACTAAATGGCATTAACCAATTTTTCTTCTAAGCATTTCATCAAATTCATTTCCTGCAAAACCACTGGTATATCTACCTTCATCAATGGTGTGTTGCCATCACTGTCACACAAGTTGACATTGCATTTCCTCTTCACTAGAAGAGCCACCACTGCTGGATTGCCATAGGCACAGGCATAATGTAGAGGTGTTCTGTGCAAGTAAGAAGCTTTATTAGGAATTCATAAGGTACCTTTTGAAATATACAACTATTTATGCAATTATAAACATTAAGTAGCTCATAATTCCTCTATTTTCTTATGAAGAAAGTACAATATTTAGTAGCTGTCATTACTTATTTTATTAATGAATGATCAGCCTATGCCACTGACATTTTCTTCTTATTTCTTGTTTCTGATACTGCTGGGGATTGCACCCTGGGTTACTCAACTAATGAGTCATATCCTAAGCACATTTTTATTATATAAACAATTTTCATGCAGGGTCTCACTAAGTTGCCCACTGTGGTCTTTTTTTAATTAATTTTTATTGTTGGTTGTTCAAAACATTACATAGTTCTTGATATATCATATTTCACACTTTTGATTCAAGTGGGATATGAACTCCCATTTTTACCCCGTATACAGATTGCAGAATCACATCAGTTGCACATCCATTGATTTACATATTGCCATACTAGTGTCTGTTGTATTCTGCTGCCTTTCCTATCCTCTACTATCCCCCCCTTCCCCTCCCCTCTTCTCTCTCCACCCCCTCTACTGTAATTCATTTCTCCCCCTTATATTTTCCCACTGTGGTCTTAAACATCCAATGCTCTTGCCTCAGCATCCTAAGTCACTGGAATCATGGGTATGTGTGACTGTGCCTGGTTCCATTGATTTTACTTATTTTTGTTTGCTTTGTTTTCATATTGCTGGGGATAGAACCCAGGCCTGAAGCATTCTAGGTAAGGAAGGGCTCTACCACAGAACCACATCCCCAGAGCAGAGCAGCCCACTTGCCTAGAAAGAAGATGAACTTGAGATTTAGTTCATCTTCAGTTTGAATTCTACTTTAGACTCTGTGATGTACTAGTTATCCCAGAGTCTTACTCTCCCTCAATTTCCTAAAAAAGTAAGGATTAAAATGAGTATCTCCCTGAATACTACCAAAATGCTTTATGGAGAATCTATATAAAACATTTGAAGATTTTGTAGCAACAGCAACAGCTCCATAATTGGTAGCTATTGTAATCAATATTATTGCTTTTTATCAACTAAGAGTATTTCAATTAATAAGTTAGTAGTATTGTAGTGAGTTTTAAAAATATATTTTTAAAACTATGTATTTCAATGAGTCTAAGAGGATTTTTTTTCTTATCATTTTAACAACACTGACAATGGAATCCCACTAATAATTTGGGCTGCATTACAACTATAATTGGCAGCATTTATTTTTTTCTTCATAAACAAAATAAAGAACCACCATAATTCATGGTGCCTTACCTTAAGTGAAATGTGAGTCAAACAATAGATTTATGGCAGTTCTCATGACATGGATGGCATTTAAATTCAGTTTTAAAAGTATGATAGGTAAAGTAGGCTGAATAATAACAGTAAAAGGCCAAACCGAAAGCAAACTTAATGCCAAAGAAAAAAGAACCCAAATGAATTAGTATGGTTAAATTAATTCAGTATTTATTTATATGGGATTTATATATAAATCAGGTATTTTCAATGTTCAGTATTTAATACTGTCTTAATTTTTCACAAGGGACTTTTACAATTTCTTACCTCTATGAATGCATGATTGAAAAGGAGGAAGAAATGTTTCATTTGAAATTGAGTCCTATCACGTCAGTTTTAATTAACTGGTCACACCTAGAAAGTTTTTATGTAAGAGTTCTCTGAGATAGTAGAATGTGTCAAATACAAAATAAGTAGCTGTGCAGTTCTTGTGCATTAAAAACGTATTCATTTTATGAGTACAAATGAATAGAATTAAAGAATAATTCTTTAATGCTTTACTTTATAAAAGTTTCACTTAAAAATACTAAAGTTGAGAAGTTTAGTATTTTTATGTGAAACTTTTATAAAGTAAAGCAATATTTTTTCAGGAGTAATAATCTTTTATACTTGCTCTCTTCTATACTCACCAAAACAAAATTATTAACCTATAATTGCATATGTAAAATAAAATATACATATATAAGAAATGTATGTATAGTAATATATACAATAGATGAAATGCACTATAGGACATCTATATAGAAATGTACTAGAAGAAAACATAAATGCTTTCTTCATGTTGGCTAAGGCGTTCTAAGAAATAATGAATTTGAAAGAAGACTTCTTTTTTTCCTACCTCTCTTTTTAAAATTTATTATGTTGATGGTGATGACAATGTATTGTTGTTGTTTTGCTGGTGATTGCACCCTTACCCTTTGCTTTGACACGCAAGAAGTGCTCTAACACTGAGCTACATTTCCAACCTTGGAATTCTAATTTAATCAGATAAAATACTCTTAATTTTACAGATGCTCAAGTGACAGTGACATATGAACATAGAAAAAATACTTATGTCCTTGGCAATAGAAGGAATTTAAGTCTAACAAATGAAATAAATTTCTCAGCTACAATATTTTGAAGATGAAGAATAGTGGTATTGGGCTGTTGATTATGGCTTGAGCTGTTTATTGCTCCTCAAATAGATGATTTAATGATAACTGCTGTGCCACATTTAAAACTCTGCATGCCACTACCTACCAATTCCATTTTACTCTCCTTCCAGATATTTGAGTATTCTTTTTATCCTGTTCCAGTCACTTATCTTTTGGCCATTGGCAAACAAGTAATTTGTGAAAGTTAATAATGTATATTGATACACAGAATGGCAAGTCTTTGTTCATTGCAAACATTTTCTTAGTGTCATCATGACCCTAAATGACTGCGTGTGGAACTAAAAAATGTACAGATATTTTTATTTGTTTTTTGTGAAATTGATAACCACAAAGAGAGCTCACATTTGGTGTCAATGAGTATTCTAATGCACAAACCACAAGCAGGGCCTACCTTTGATACTCTTAGTCCCTTCAGAACAGAGTAGGGCAAGCTACAGTAGGGCAGCAGCAGGCAGCACTGTACAGACTAGGCACCCTTTGTGTGCTACTCCCTTGGCCCTGGTGACTGAGAGCTTGCACTGCCTGGATGCTCTCAACCAATGCTCTACTCTTCATGCTTGTACAGATACACAGTAATGGATAACTACAGGAAAGGGTACTGGAACAGTGGAATCAGCAATTTTGGAATTTTGTGCAAGAAGCTTTTGGCAGATGCTTTTTTACTTTAGTCTAAAGTGATAACAAAATTGAAAAAGCATGCTGTGTTTGGTGTTTTGGAAAGTGTGAAAGCTGCCAGTGAACTCTAGTGTCCTCTGTGGAAAGGTAGTTAAAGGTAGTTAACTTCATTAACTGAAGTTAATGAAGTATTTGCAGAAAATTCAGGGCTTGTCAACACTGTTGTTATGAAAATGGTTGGATGATCAAGATGACACCAAGTTATCCTAAGAATTTCATAAATTAGTGAGTGAAGCATGTGAGAAATAAGTAAAATCTTATTTTTAGAGGTAGAAGACACACCCCTAAATATACTAGTGTGAAGGAATTTTAAAAATATAAAAAAGAAGAAAGAACATTGAGCCATCTTCCCAATTCAGAGTTCTTGTGAGGCTCTTGGGACACAACAGGTAATAGATTACATCTGAAAAATTTTCAATGCTTTTGAAAATGTGTACATTAAAATCTGTTGTGTGTATTTATTTAAAAAAAAATCAGTGACCTTATAGGGAAATTTTAAGTGTCTGGGAAACCAGTTAAAAATTTGGTTTTGTTTAGCTGCCCATTAGAAGTCCTGGGTACTGAACTTCCAAGGTGTGCAGGTCCTGGATATTGAGGACTCCACAGGATATTAAAGTTAAATATTCTGGTGAAAGGAGAACTGGTATCCTTTCTGCTCTGCTCCCATTGGCACAGCCTGGATGGTGCAGGCTTCAATTCCATCAGCCCATTGGTCCCTTACCCCTCAGTCCCTGGCCTCCCAGACCCTATTACCTATCTTTATGATCCGTGCGATCAACATGACATCCACGTCCCAGGTAACGTTTAATTCTTCCAAGTTCACAATTTTTTGCAGCTTGGTGGATCTTCCCAAGAGGGTTATATCCGAAAAACTTGATTCCCAGGCTTATATAAATAAACTTTCTCCAGGCTCTATCCATCCTAAAGACAATTAGGTAAAACCTCTGTCAAGTGGCCTACCGAAGCAGGTTGCCACCACCTATCTGCCAACCAACTGGCAAAATAGTCGTTGCCAGGTGACACTGATAAACACAAATGCACATTCCACAATTTGCATGGCCCTAGGTGATTGGCTCCTGGAAGGTACGCCCCTTTTACTGTGATCAGCGCCTGGCTATTCTGTACAGACCCCACCAAGAACCGGGTGGGACTCCCCTGAGACCCCCCCAAGACCCATACAGTGAGTGAGATGCCCCACCAGAATCAGGTGGGCCTCAATGGTGGGCAGGTGAGAACCCCCCACACCCAGACCTGGGTGGGCAGGACTCATCCTCTCTGCCATTGCACAGCTGCCTATGTCCACAGAAGGAAACAAATACTGCACTCTTCCTATTACTTTATTCAGTAAATGGCAGAAAAGGAGATCCCTGACTAAAGATGTCCATTAAAAAAATCTGGAAAAATTCAGGAATGCATTTAACTTAAAACAACAGATTAGAAGAAAACAACAGAATAACTGCACCAAAAGCAATTTTAGTGTCACTCTGCTGCATCATCCACTCCCTGACATAGCTCTGCTCAACACAAAGAGGGAGTAAGCAGCCCACCAGTTCCACTCAAAAGCAAAAGGAGAATAGTGTAACAACCATCACCCTAGGCTTTCCAGTGTAGTACCAAAATGTCCTGATTCAGTTTCTCCCAACCCAGATTACTGAGCAGAGAAGAATAGATGAGCTATTTGGAGATGACCTGAAACAAAGAAGAAGTGGTGCAACACATGGATCAACTTGCAGCTGAAGAAATCATGATCCCCAATGGCTACTCTGCCCAGAATCCCCACAACCTCTGCACTGTCTCCTTCTGTAAACAACTCTAGCCTTCATTTCTGGCATTCCCTCAGGGTTTGCCATTACATACTTCAAGTGCTTGCTCCAAACAGACTGCAGTAGTTTTTGCCACTGAGGCAACCAACAGCCACAGAGGAACCCTGCATCTTTCCTTACTACAAAAAGCCTCAAAGGTGTTTTCATTCACAGTCTCCAAGCACCTGTACCACTACCTCTAGATTCTGCCTACCCAAAGTAACCTCAGCTATAGTTGCCACAAATCCAGACCCAAGGTCCCCAAACAGCCTTTTCCTGTGCAAGAGAACATGAAGGCTGCAGTCCATACTGGAGGCACAATCCCATGTGATGGGTGTACACCTGCAGCCATATCCACACACACTGCCAGATGTTGGACTGGCAGTTGCACATGCACAATACCACTTCCAACACCTGCCATGAGCCACTGCTTGCCATATTTAGCAGCCTCTGAAGTTACATACACATGTGTCACCAGCTCTGTTTCATGGTGATATTAACATATGTAAGCACCCAGAGTCCCATTAACCATCCCCACCACCATGTAGCTTTGCCTGAAGAGAGTTGTTTTGTGCCACTGCACACGTTTCTCCTCAGTTCCACTCACAAAAAAAAATAGTGCATGTTTTCAGCCATCCTCAACACCTCCATGTCCCTGCCACCATACTTCAATTCACAGGTGAGGTTTCTAGCTTTATGCATCCATGATTAGGCCCCAGATCTGTAGATATACAGCAGCCAGGCAAAGCTCTGCTTCTGGTTCTTCCCTGAAGCCCCGTGTGTCTACAATCAGATCTGATCTTACAGTCCTGTGCTTTAACAAACTAGGTCCCACCTCATAGGCACTCTTTGCCAGCCCTGACTTCTGTCCTTGGTCCTAGCTTTTCCTTACTACTTCTCTACCCACAGGTAGCCTGTCTACATTGCACATGCCTGCAGCTGACACTGCACCAATGTGTGCACACTGCCTGGCCCATATGTCTTTCACCTTTTCTAGTCTTCTCTGCATGGATCTAGAGGCACTATCTATGACCCAGCTAGTCCTCATAGCAACTCTAGATTTCCCATAGCTCTAGCCACCAATGACCATGAAGGTTCTCATGTTACCAACAGTTGTGCCTGCTAAAAGAGGAGCAATGCATCCTTCAACCTCAGATAACAAAGATGTTGCTCCATGCCACTAGACCAGTGCTATATTAGGTCAGCATGTCCTCCCATACTGCTCTGCAGGAGAAAGCTTTCTCATCCTCAAATAAGTCCTTAAGTCTGGAAGAAGTAATGATTTCTTCAAATGTGCATGCACCTTTTCAAGCTACTAGGGTCAAGAAGAATCAGAGAAATGTGTTAAAACAAGGAATACAGAAAGTCTTCATTAAATGAATGGTCCAACAAAATTAGAGACCTTGATATAATGAAAATGGAAGAACAACATAACAGTTGGGTTAAAACAAAATCAGTTCAATGAAGAAAGTCTATACCAGGAGCCAACCCATGACACCCACCCTGATTCAGGCACAGATGACTTCCTATTCCTCTTAGAATAAAGTTCAAAATACTCACCACGATCCACAGTCCCCATGACCAGGCAATGATCTCCGTAATCCTTTTGTACCCTCCCTTGATCTTGCTCCCTCCCCTCAGGGCCTGTGGCATTATTTCATATCCCTGCACTTAATCCAATGCCTCTGGTAGCACCTTGCTTCCATTTTTCCTGCCATCACAGGATGATGAAGCCCTCACTCAGAAGCAAGCCAGTCTTGAAACCGTGAACACTGAATGCCTAATTTGTGTCCTTTACAGAGCCTTCTTTATTGTATTTATTGTACTTAATTTGTTTTATCCCTAAATATTAACTGAAATGAAGGAGACCAGACATACTATCTTGGACACTGTTCTAACCTACATAACTGACTTGCACTTTATCTTCCAGGACTCAGTAAAATTTGCCAAATGAGTGAATAGACGCATGGAGACACTCATGGACTCTCTGCTTCTCTAGGCTTCCAGGTCAGGACCTCCACATATGGCCCACATCAGCCAGTATCCCTCAATCTCCCTTGATAAGCTTTTTCATTGGCAAAAATAATTTTGGCAAGTCATTTTTTAAAGAGATAAGCACCATACTCAGGTTCTCATACACACTAAAGCACTCTACCACTAAGCCATATAACCAACACCTGGGTCAATGCTTTTAAACAAAACAAGATTCCTATAAAATGGTCTGGTGTTGGGGGCGGTGGTTGAGGTGACAATTGGAGGGAGCCACATATGGAACACAGAGTTTTTGTGGCAGATGAAAGGCCTTGTGAGGACCACACTGCATACTCTTTGCACTGCTGATGTTTGGGGAAACCTTTCTGTACCATGCCCACCCAAAAAGAAAAACCCTGCCAGCCTAGCTTCTTCAGAACTAAATAGAAAACATTAATCAGATAGATTGAACAGACATCTATGGACTATTTAATCCATCAACAATAAATTCATTTGCTTCTCCATGAAACAATGACCATTCTTTGAAATAGTTTATATTGTCAGGCGTGGTGGAGCACACCTGTAATCCCAGCATCTCAGGAATCTAAGACAGAAGGATTGCAAGTTCAAAGCCAGCCTCAGCAAACAAAAGGTGCTAAGCAATTCAGTGAGATCCTGTATCTAAATAAGGCTGGGGATGTGGCTCAATTGTCAAGTGCCTCTAAGTTCAATCCCTTGAACCAAAAAAATCATATTTTTGAGTACAAGGTAAATACAAGAAATAGAGATAACTTCTTGCACCCTATAAGATCATAAATGAAAGAAATAAGAAGTTAATGACAAGAAACAAACCTTTTAATGCCTGGAGGTTAAAATACACAACTTTGGATTAGGATTGGATCACAGATACAATCAGGGGAGAAAAAATTTCAGAAATAAATGGGAACAGGGATACAATATGTCAAAATTCATTGGGTTAGTAACACCCATAAATAATTTATGTACCTATATGTCAATGGCAAATGAACTGAAAAAGAAATTAGAAAAATATTCCATTCAAAATAGCCTCAGAAAACAATAGAATACTTTGGAATATATATAAGAAAAGGTATGAAATAGTTCTACAATGAAAACTACAGAATACTGAAGAAAGAAATTAAAGACCTTTGAAGATGGACAGATCTCCCATGCCCTAATTCTGCCTATCTTAGGCAGAATTAATATTGTCAAATTAACCATACTACCCAAAGTGCTTTGCAGATTCAATGCAATTCCTATAAAAATACCAATGAGTTCCTTTGTAGAAATAGAAAAATCACCCATAAAACTCATTTGGAAATATTAGAGAATCAGAATAGGCAAAGCAGTCATTAGCAAGAAAAGTGATGCAGGAGGCATCAAAATCAGTACCAGAACCATGACAAAGAAGAGAAGACACAGAGAAAAACCCACATAAGTACAGTTATCTAATATTATAAAACAGCACCAAAAACAAACACTGAAGAAAAGATAGCATTTTCAACAAATGGTGCTGGGAAAACTTGAAATACACATGTAGCAAAATGAAATTAAACCCCTACTTCTCACCCTGCACACAACTCAAAGTGGATCAAGGACTTAGGCATTAGAACATAGAGTCCCTGCAACTAACTGAAGAAAAAGTAGGAATGTAAGCTTAGGAACTTACTTTCTTAACAACACCAGTACAGCACAAGAAGTAAAATCAAGAATCAATAAATGGGATGGAATCAAAGAAGCAGCCTTTAAAATTCTTCTCAGCTCAAGAAACAATAATATGAAGAGAAAGCCTACTGAACAGGAGAAAATCTTTACCACCTGCACCTCAGTTTCAGCATTAATCTCAAGGATATATGAAGAACTCAAAAACTTTATACTACTACTAATAATAATATTAATAATAACAACAGCAATAACAACCACCCAATCAATAAATGGACTAAGGATCTGAACAGACACTGCACAGCAGAAAAATACCATCAACAAATATATGAAAAAATGTTCATTTTTAGTAATTATAAAAATGCAAGCCAAATCTACACTGAGATTTCATCTCACTTCAGTCAGAATGGCAATTATCAGGAATTCAAGCAACAATAAATGTTGGGGGGATGTAGGAAAAAAAGGTTCATTCATACCTTGCTGGTGGGAAGGCAAATTTTCAATTTATCATTATGGAAAGCAGCATGGAGATTCCTCAGAAAACTTGGAATTGACCCAGTTATCCCACTTCTCAGTTCATTCCCAAAGGATTTAAAGTCAGAATACTACAGTGATGCAGCCACATCAATGTTATAGCTAAACTATAAAACTTGTCTAAGTGCCTTTCAACAGATGAATGAATAAAGAAAATGTGGTATACATACATAACCAGATATTACTCAGCCTTAAATAAGAATAAAATTATGGAATTTGGTGGTAAATGGATGGAGCTGGAGAATGTCATGCTTAACAAAATTAACTAATCCCAAAGAACCAAAGGCTGAATGTTTTCACTGAATTTCAGATGCTAATTAACAATAAGGGTTGGGGTTCCTAGGGATGAACAGAGGTACTGTGGATAAGGCAGAGGGGAGTGAAGGGAGGGGGAAAGGAATGGAGGTAGGAAGAATAGCAGAATGGTTCTGACATAATTACCCTATGTGCATATATGACTACATGACCAGCATGAGTCTACGTCATGTACAACCAGAAGAATGAGAAGTTATGCTCCATTTATGTATGATGTGTCAAAGAGCATTCCACTTCCATGTACAACTAAATAGAATGAATAAAAAATGTTTTTAGGTGCTCAGTAAAAAAGAAACACATATCAAATAACTGTAAAAGATTAAAAGGTGTATCAAAGATGAAATCAGAATTAGAAATCACCTGATCCAATCCACCTATTTCATTAATGAAAAACCTTATTATAATACTAACATATCCCCAACCACAAAAAAATGAGAAAGTCAAATAATTATCAAAATTATACTACATATAGAATTATAGTTCACATGTGAAAAATACTGTGATACATACAAGAAGAATAAAATTTTATAAGATGAAGGCAATCCTCATACTACAGACATTTTCTGGCTTAAAATTGGCACCCATGCTTCTCAAGGAAAAAAAAGATGATGGACATGGAGTCCTGATGCACCAGGACCAACAACATCATGTCTTGACTAGCAAACAGTACTGCGGGAACTTCCACATATCCAAACAGAGCTACCAAAGAGGCACACATTGATAATGGCCCATGAGCTGAATGCTGATGTCACCAGCAGCAGAGTTGATGTTCCTGGAAAATGGGGTGCATGGTGTCAGCCAAAGACCAATCACCAGACAATTCTACTTTTTCAAAAATACGAAGACCCCATCCATTCACAGCTTCTTCTTCCTTGGTCAGAACAACTTCCTGTTCTCTCAACCCCAGACCTCAGTATATAAGTAAGTCAGACTAGCACTAAGCATCTGTTTCTTTCTTTTTAAAAAAAATTATTATTTACTTGTAGTTGCACACAATACCTTTATTTCACTTATTTATTTTTATGTGGTGCTGAGGATCGAACCCAGGGTCTCACATGTCCAAGGCGAGTGTTCTACCACTGAGCCACAACCCCAGCCCCTGTGCATCTGTTTCTTAACAACACTGATCTTAGATATTGGTCTTTCCTTTTTCTCTTTCTACTTGTGATTTTGAGAAGGTCCACTTCACGGTGCTGATCAACCTCACTTGCTTCAGTCGTACACCTGAGCTCCCAGAGAAGCAACCTGTGAAATTTGAGGGAGGGGCCTACACTGCAGGGTCTCTTAGAAGATCCAGACACTATTCTAGCTCCTGTGATATCTTGCTTCTCAATTGCTGGGCCTCCCTGATCCAAGCCAGCTGCCAGCATTGAGGGTTCCTTCTTCCCTTCAAGCACAAAAATGGAAGAGGCTTTGCTCCTGGAGCTGTAGGTCTCACCAAGATAGGATCCTCCATCTTGGCATGCTGTGGTTGTTGGGGGTTGAGGGTACGAAGTGCAACACACTGGCATTTACACCAGGACACCTGGATATTCAGCTTTTCAGTGGCAAGGTAGTTTTTAATATGGGTGAGCTTAAAACATTGAATGAGACAGACAGCAAAGTTACTGAGTACTCAGCTTGCACAACTTGATGACAAATGTCAGTGGAAAGACACTGTTTATTGGCAAAGGTAAAATAAAATTCAAAGTACCAGAAGAGATATAAAAAGAGCTTTGGGCAAGGTAAGCTTGTTTTAAATTACAGGAGTCACTGGTATACAAAACAATGAAACCCTACCAACCAGCTATGACCTATTGACTATGGTGAAAAAGTCACAAGTTTGCAGGAGACTCCCATTAAGAAAAAAAAAGTGCTAAATGTTTTTCAGAACCTGGATTTCATATTTGCTATTTCAATATGCTTAATAACAAAGGGAAGTTTCTCTCTAACCAATGCCCACAATCAGTCACCATAAAATACTTCCTCCTCCATGTAATAACCCTACCTCACCCCCAGGTACAGGCTCTACATCCTTGAGGACACACATCCTTACTGGTGTGTGTCCCCAGGCTTGGCATTCTCTAACCTCTTCAAAGATCAATCAGCCAATGTCCAGACCCAAACTGCTACTCCTCAGCCAGTTGCCCCTGCACTGCCTCCCACTGCTTCCCCTCCCAGGACTCCCAGCCTAATCCCCACAAGAACCCTGTCCTGACAGGGTCCTGCATTCTATCAATTCCCCTTTCTGGAAGCTCCCACTGCCTCCCACTTTCCTGCTGCTCACTAATACCTAGACACACATCCCAGAGCTTCCAGGCATCCAAAGCACTGTGGTGCATGTAGAAGGCAGGTGGTCCTCTCAGTAGCAATATCCAGGAGCACACTTCCCCATCATGTAGGCCACAACTAACCTCCAATTTGCATCATTCCCCTGGAGTCAAGCAGAATCCAGATTGAGGGGACTCTCCTCCATCCTTAAACACTGGTGATGGTGTCTGCCAAGTGGATGTTCAACCAGAGCCCATACTGCCTTTCTGCTCAACTGCAAACCAGTGCCTCCTAGCTTGCAGTAGGGTCTCCAAGTGTCTCCAATCCACTGATTCATGGTCAGCCTCAGATTCTCTCTCCAGCACCTGCAAGATCACACTTGGTTTGAGTGTGAGAACTGATGTTTCTAGGAGTCATTCCCTTAGCATTGGAGCACCATTCTTCCCATTATACTTGGTGTCCCATCCCATCAACACCACCTGTCATACACAGAAATGGAATTTAGAGTGCAACCCTATCAGGAAATACTCTTCACAAGAAACCAGTTCACTGACTTGAGGCTCGTAAAACTTCTCCTACTCAGCAAGCAAGCCCTGAAAACTACCAGGCCAAGGATCAGAGGCAACGGTGCTGCTATTTCCATACACTTCTAATACCAAACACAGTGTGTTACTAAGCATTCAGACAACAGGGATACATTTATCAAAACTGAGCACAAACAGAATGAGCTAAAATAAACACGTTAATATATTTAACAACCACGAGTATGTACAACTCTGGTACATCTAAGTTTCTACTGGTCAAAATATGAACATCATTTACAAAACGAGAGAGAAAATAAGAACTTCACTCACACTCAACTTTTCTTTTAGGTTTACATACAGAAGGAAACTGTAAGTAAGAAAGATAAGGAAAGGAAAGATAATGTCCTCACCATTATTACAGTACTAACAGATCAAGGCTAAACTAAAACAATTCTAGATTCTTCTACTTAGAAAAGATACACACAAATCTCAATATATAGCTAATTTTTTTCTCAACATATAATGCTTTTTTGTTCAGAGATATCTTGAAGGATCATACTGCAGTATCATTTTTCTTTCCTACTTGAGAATGTCATGGTCCCCCTCAGGTTCAAAATACTTTTGAGTACTTAATTGCGCATGTGTAAATTCTATTTGGACTAAAAGTCATCTCATCATGCACTTCAAAAAAGGATCTACAGTGCTCTAAATGTCTGTATAGACACTGGGGACCATGTTAATAAACAACATTGGACAGCTACTCTGCTTATTGGGAAAGACCAAATAAAAGTCAAGAAAGAAGTACACAAAATGTTTCTGACAACATTAAGTTGTGCATGGATGTGGAAATCTTTAGCATACAAAAGAGTGGACCGCTGCCATTCAGTTGAACTGGGATGAACGATCAGTGAAGAAGAAAATAACCACTCCTGAGACTAATCAGGTGAAGTATAGACCTGCACTAAAAACCTGCAAGTTCTTCTTCAGAGGAAACACAACCACTGTCAGCTCACGTCCTGAACCTTGACTTCAAATGACATCGCTCCAGGACACTTATTTATGTAAGAAATTTCTCCTTTATTCCAGTCCAAGTGTGCTTCCCACACCCTGAAGCCCTCCCAGTTCCCAAGCTTGGCATGCTATCACCTCTGAAAAGCTGCTGCCCCCAAAAAACACCCAGCCTCCACTTCCTCTGCTCTGCACAGAACCCCTGAACAGGCTTCAATGGTCTCCCCTCCCCCATCTCCTTCTCACCCCAACCTTCCTCAGCAACACTGTGCTGGTCCCCTGGAACTTCTTTGGACAAAGAATGAAACACCTCCCACTCCCCCTGGTCACCCTAGAGCATTTCCTACCTGCTGCTGGATGCCCTTCCAGGATGGGGTTGGGCTGGCAGGTGATATCATCCAGGATGGTACAGAAGACTCCAGGTACCACAGGCCAGGCTCCTGGGAATGTAACCCTGCTTACATGAAGCATAAAGTTTTTAATTCTTACTGAATTGAGATTAAATGTCATTTGTATTTACCTTGGCTCCCCATCCAGAATCTGCTAAAAGTTTACCTCTTGTTTTTCCATGAGCTCTTCTTGTCATCTACATCGTTCCTCTTCTATCCAAAATAAAGTACATATGAAAAAAGGTTCATTTTCAGAAAAAATCAAAAGCTTGTACATTTCTTTAAATTAAAAGTTATTTTAATCTATACTGTATATTTCATCATATGCTGGCCTGGTCAAGAATTATCCTTCCATATTTAGTACTTTAGGGCTAAGTTTTTAAACAGTGTGATAACATAAAAGGGTGGGATGGTATTCCATGTACTTATATTTTTGTGAGTGTTTAAACATTTTAATAACAATATATTAAAAAAATAAAAATAAGTACTGCTTCTGTGTAACAGTTGCCACCCTTATCCAGGTGCACTGGTGTATATTTGTCACCTCATCTATTCAGTAGGCCGAGACAGAATATCTCAACTTTGAGGCAAGTTTCAACAACTTAATGAGAGATTGGAACAAAAAATTTTTTTTAAATTAAAAATATATAAGTTCAGTTGTATGGTAAAGTGCCTCTGGATTCATTAAAAAAATATCAATGAAAAAGGTGGGGAGGGGCTGGGGATGTGGCTCAAGCGGTAGCGCGCTCGCCTGGCATGTGTGCGGCCCGGGTTCAATCCTCAGCACCACATACAAACAAAGATGTTGTGTCCACCAAGAACTAAGAAATAAATATTAAAAAATTCTCTCTCTCTCTCTCTCTCTCTCTCTCTCTCTCTCTCTCACTCTCTCTTTAAAAAAAAAAAAAAGAAAGGAAAAGGTGGGGAGGACATCACCACTGGGAGCTGTCCTAGGTAGTTACTTCAGCTTTCCTCCTGTGCACCCCACAGAGTTACACCCTCTCTTCCACCCAGGTTTCTAAATTTTGGAGAGAAGCTGTGGCTAACTGATTAAGATGTGAACTGCTGTATAATGTTCCTTTAGATTTACAAAACCCAGAATATCTAGTGATTCTCAGATAAAATCAGAATGTGTCATGCCTCTTCTTAGTCTTTAGATATATACCAACACAAAACAAGCAAATTTCTGTGACATTTACCATGCAGAAAGAAATATGTTGATTCAAAAAAAGTATAGGTACTAGCCCCAGAAAGTCAAGCTCCATTTTGATGGTCCATTCAGAAAGAAAGAAAAGGAAACACACCCTCAATGACAAAAGTTCTGCTTAAAGAAACCTCTTCCACTGCCTCACAATCCCATCTTTCTCTCCCTATAAAAATCCTTTGTGTCCCTGAGACTCCCAAGAGGACACTATGAGGATGACAGCACCCTCCCTCTACCAGTGTGCTGGATCTTCAGTAAACCTGATTTCTTTCCCACTAATTCACATCTCCTGACTACTGGTTTTCCAGTAATGAGGAGCCTGGACCTGGATCTGGTAACACCTGGAGTCTGCCAGTCTTCTCTATCACTGATGATGACTCCAAATTCCTTTTTAAAAACTCCCTTTTACATCATGTCTATAGGTTCATGTTTCAACAAATGATTCTTTTCTATTTTCAAAGTAACCCTTTTATACAGATAATAGTTTGTGAAAAAACACTGATTATGGAGTGCTTACACCCTGTAGCAACTCTTCAGGGTGCTAGTGATCAAAAGGTACAGCAAGGCATTTTATATACTTCCATAAGTGCTCAACAAGCTCACAAAATGCTCACACACCATTTACAGAGTGTAAAGAATCATGAGCCCACATACCTCTTGATGCACCACCTCTAGGGTGTAGGAGACCATCTTTATCTTCTCCCTGAAGCAATGGATCATTTTACCAACTAATCTGGAACCTCACACTTCAAAATGAACTTCCAACATTCTTATTACTCCTAGGAGGGTACTATTTGCCAGCTGTTGGACAAAGGTCAGGTGTCTCCCAGGATACTAGTTTTGTTTTCATCAAGTGTTCTGAATGAACGATGTTGAACAATTCAGATAGTGGTGTTTTAACCATCTCCTAACCTCTTATCATTTTATATAAAAGGCGCTGCATGTGCCACTAACTTTTATTCAACTACCCACTGATTGATCTCTATTAAATTTACTGATCATTTTGAAAGTTAATCAGTGGAGAAATTCACAGAGAGAGGGGCCCTGTCTAGTTATAAACCTGTTACTCTGAAGCACAATAAAATCACTCCCAGATATAAGGTACAGGAGAGAAGACCCTTTTTACTTACTCTTCCATATGCTTGTGGTCTTATGATTTTGCTTCTCTTATCTGTACCTGTGTCTTTTTTATGCATTTTCTTCTTTATTTTTTTCTTCTGAAGTCAAAATGGAAAAAAGGGGGAATAAAACAGGCAAAACAAATGACAGTTTGTAATAATACATATATATTATCAATTGAAACAAGAATACAGGCTTACTTCTGAGTTCTTTGAGTTCTTTCACTGACTGTTCTAACATCCTTCAGCTATATCTGTCAACTTTTGAATGAGGCAATTTGTTCTTTTTTTTTTTTTTATATTACAAGCAGAGCCTCTCTCCATACCTCACCCACCCCAAACATCTGTATTTAGAAAATCAATGATGAATCCTAAACAATATTTTAAATTGTCAACATCTAATACTGGCAAAGAGGACATAATGCTAAACCATCCTACTATCTGGGCCAGTGGGTTTTAATAAGAATGTCCTATTATCTCTATTCAAACAAACTGAATTCATTAGATTTTGGGGCCTGTTACTACAGCTTGGCTCAGGGAAAACACAAATAACAGTGCAGAACTAGGTTTCTATCTGTACTCTATGACTTACTGAAACTGGGATTTGGCTAAAGGGCCTACATTTTATAAACCTACTTTCATGATTTTAAATAGGATTATCACTGCCTTTATCTCTTGAAGGTATTATGACTCTTTAAATGAGCATGACACACATGTAATTTATATTTTGCTTTCCATGTATCATTTATTATTGTACTGCTTCAAGAGGGACATGAGTTGCCCATTTACAAATCTTCTTTACAGCAAAGAAAACAATCAAGCATGTGAAGAGAACCTAAAATGGGAGAAAAATTGTTGCCACCTGCACATCAGGTTCAGCATTCATCTCAAGGATATATAAAGAAATCATAAAACTTAACACAGTACCAACAAGTATTCCAATCACCAAATGGGCAAAGGAACTGAACAGGCACATCACAGGAGAAATGCAAATGGCCAACAAATATATGAAATAAAATTTCAACATCACTACAAATTAGAAAAATGCAAATTAAAACTACACGGGCATTCTGTCTCACTCCAAATGGAATGACAATTATCAAGAATACAAGTAAGTAGCCGCTGCAGCCGCCACCCGCACGGAAGGACGAGGCTGAAGCGAGAAGCGAGGGTCTTACTAAATTGCTCAATCAGGCTTGAGACGGGGAAGGAAGCCATCCAATTCGGTTCTCCACATTGGTCAGACCACAGAGGAAGCCAGCAGCCACCATCTTGGAGAGCTGACGTCATCATCTCTGTTTTTTGACTGATCACAGCTCTTTCAGCTATAGATCAGCGGGGAAAACTTAAGGGCCCCTCCCAGCTCTCCTGTGAGTGCAATAGCCAGACCGAGGGTGGCGCGGGAGCCGGCGGCAGAACCGGAAGCGGCACGGGAGCCAGCTGGAGCCAGCGGGAGCCGCGGAGGCGCTGGCCCAGGAGCCGGCGGGAGCCGAGCGGCGCAGGACTCCCAGCTACCGGTCCCACCAGTGCTGACAACTGAGGTCTCTTGCACCAGATATGGGGGCGTGGCTACCAGAAGGTAAGCAAATTTGCTGGGGGTTCTCAGCCCCAAGCTCTACAAACTTAGGGCCTGAGGGAGGCAAACAAGGAGAGTGTGCCCAGGCACTAATGAAACAGCTACTCCACGCGTGTGCAAGGTAGGCGGAATTGTGACCACCGACAAAACAGGCCCAGTGGACCGCGAGACACATCGCTCCGGTTGGGGGAGGGGCAGAGCCGCCGGGCAACTGCAAGGTAGGCAGACCCGCTACCCACCAGCAGAACAGGCACAGCAATCCACAGAGCGGCAGAGCCACCCCCCGAGCCTACAAAGTAGGCAGACCTGCGACCCACCGGCAGGTCAGGCCCAAAAACCTGCGGAGGGGCACAGCTGCCCCACGTGCCTGCTAGGTAGGCTGAACCGTGACCACCGACACAACAGGCCCAGCGGCCGGCCAGACACATGGCCCCGCCCCGGTTGGGGGAGGGCAGAGCCACCGGGCGCCTGCAAGTTAGGCAGACCTGCGACTCACCAGCAGATCAGGCCCAGCAACCGCGGAGCGGCAGAGCCACCCCCGGGCCTGCAAGGTAGGCGCACTTGCCACCCACCGGCAGGTCAGGCCCAGCAACTCTCGGAGGAACACAGCTGCTCCACGCGCATGCAAGGTAGGCGGAACCGTGACCACCGACAAAACAGGCCCAGTGGACCGCCAGACACATCGCTCTGGTTGGGGGAGGGGCAGAGCCACCGGGCAACTGCAAGGTAGGCGGACCCGCGACCCACCAGCAGAACAGGCACAGCAATCCACAGAGCGGCAGAGCCACCTTCGGAGCCTACAAGGTAGGCAGAACTGCGACCCACCAGCAGGTCAGGCCCAAAAACCTGCGGAGGGGCACAGCTGCCCCACGTGCCTGCTAGGTAGGCTGAACCGTGACCACCGACAGAACAGGCCCAGCGGCCGGCCAGACACATGGCCCCGCCCCGGTTGGGGGAGGGCAGAGCCGCCGGGCGCCTGCAAGTTAGGCAGACCTGCGACTCACCAGCAGATCAGGCCCAGTGACCCGCGGAACGGCAGAGCCACCCCCGCGCCTGCAAGGTAGGCGCACTTGCCACCCACCGGCAGGTCAGGCCCAGCAACTCTCAGAGGGACACAGCTGCTCCACGCGCGTGCAAGGTAGGTGGAACCGTGACCACCAACAAAACAGGCCCAGTGGCCCGCCAGATACATCGCCCCGGTTGGGGGAGGGGCAGAGCCGCCACCAGTGCCTTTTAGGTAGACAGACCTGCAACCGACAGACAGAACAGGCCTAGCGGCCAGCGGAGGGGCAAAGCCGCTGCTCATCCCTGCAAGGTAGGCAGACTTGTGACCACTGAAAGAACAGGCCCATCGAAAGTACAGGCAGAGCGGCCTCCCGGCGTGGTAGGCACATTGCCTCAATTGGAGGAGGGGCAGAACCACCGCCGAAGCCTGCGAGGGAGACTTTGCAGCTATACAAGAGCAATATAAATATATAGGGGGAAAAATCAATAACACAAGAGTTTCACCAAGCAGAAAGAAACGCGATCAGTATGAAAAGACAAGGAAAGAAAGGACCACAAGCAATGCAGGTCAACTCAACTTTAGAAGAGGTAATATCTGCAGCAGATGGAATGTCAGATAAAGAATTCAGGATATACATGCTTCAGATGATCTGGAGTCTCAAGGAAGACATTAGACAGCAAAATCAGACAATGAAAGACCACTTCGACCACTTCGACAATGAATTGCATAAACAAATCCAAGAAGCAAAAGATCAATTATACAGGGAGATAGAGGTTATAAAAAACAAACAAACAGAAATCCTGGAAATGCAGGAAACAATAAACCAACTTAAAAACTCAATTGAGAATACTAACAGCAGAGTAGAACACTTAGAAGATAGAACATCAGACAATGAAGACAAAGTATTTCAACTGGAGAACAACATAGACGGCTCAGCAAAGCTGTTAAGAAACCATGAGCAGAAAATTCAAGAAATATGGGATAACATAAAGAGACCAAACTTAAGAGTCATTGGGATACAGGAAGGTATTGAGGTCCAAACCAAAGGAATGAGCAATCTATTCAACGAAATAATACGAGAAAACTTCCCAGACTTGAAGAATGAGACAGAATCCCAAATCCTAGAAGCCTACAGGATGCCGAATGTGCAAAATCATAAGAGATCCACACCTAGACACATTATAATGAAGATGCCCAACATACAGAATAAGGAGAGAATTTTAAAAGCTACAAGAGAAAGGAAGCAGATTACATTTAGGGGTAAACCAATCAGGATAACAGCTGATCTTTCAACACAGACTCTGAAAGCTAGAAGATCCTGGAATAACATATTTCAAACACTGAAAGAAAATGGGTTCCAACCAAGAATTGTGTATCCCGCGAAATTAAGCTTCAGGATGGAAGATGAACTTAAAACCTTCCATGATAAACAAAAGTTAAAAGAATTTGCAGCTAGAAAACCAGCTCTTCAAAACATCCTCGGCAAAATATTACAGGAAGAGGAAATGGAAAATATCAATGAAAACCAACAGCGGGAGGTAGTACAGTAAAGGGGGGGGGAATAATCAAAGAGGAAAACAAACCATGTTTAGTAACATAAATAAACAAATATGGCTGGAAGAACAACCCATATCTCAATAATAACCCTAAATGTTAATGGCTTAAACTCACCAATTAAGAGACACAGGCTAGTAGAATGGATCACAAAACAAGACCCAACAATATGCTGCCTTCAGGAGACGCATTTGATAGGAAAAGACATACATAGACTGAAGGTGAAAGGTTGGGAAAAATCATATCACTCATATGGACTTCGGAAACAAGCAGGAGTGTCCATACTCATATCAAATAAAATAGATTTCAAGCCAAAGTTAATCAAAAGGGATGAAGAGGGACACTACATACTTCTCAAGGGAACCATACACCAACAAGACATAACAATCATAAATATATATGCCCCAAACAATGGTGCAGCTATGTTCATCAAAAAAACTCTTCTCAAGTTCAAGAGTCTAATAGACCACCATACAATAATCATGGGAGACTTCAACACACCTCTCTCACCACTGGACAGATCTTCCAAACAAAAGTTGAATAAGGAAACTATAGAGCTCAATAACACAATTAATAACCTAGACTTAATTGACATATATAGAATATACCACCCAACATCAAGCAGTTACACTTTTTTCTCAGCAGCACATGGATCCTTCTCAAAAATAGATCATATATTATGTCACAGGGCAACTCTTAGACAATATAAAGGAGTAGAGATAATACCATGCATCTTATCTGATCATAATGGAATGAAATTGAAAATTAACGATAAAAGAAGTAAGGAAAAATCATGCATCACTTGGAGAATGAACAATAGATTACTGAATGATCAATGGGTTATAGAAGACATCAAGGAGGAAATTAAAAAATTCTTAGAGATAAATGAAAACACAGACACAACATATCGGAATCTATGGGACACATTGAAAGCAGTTCTAAGAGGAAAATTTATTGCTTGGAGTTCATTCCTTAAAAAAAGAAAAAACCAACAAATAAATGATCTAATACTTCAACTCAAAATCCTAGAAAAAGAAGAGCAAAACAACAGCAAAAGAAGTAGAAGACAAGAAATAATTAAAATCAGAGCTGAAATTAATGAAATCGAAACAAAAGTAACAATTGAAAAAATTGACAAAACTAAAAGTTGGTTCTTTGAAAAAATAAATAAAATCGACAGACCCTTAGCCACGCTAACGAAGAGAAGAAGAGAGAGAACTCAAATTACCAGCATACGGGAGGAAAAAGGCAATATCACAACAGACACTTCAGAAATACAGAAGATTATCAGAAATTATTTTGAATCCTTATACTCCAATAAAATAGAAGATAGTGAAGGCATCGATAAATTTCTTAAGTCATATGATTTGCCCAGATTGAGTCAGGAGGATATTGACAACCTAAACAGACCAATATCAATTGAGGAAATAGAAGATACCATCAAAACACTACCAACTAAGAAAAGCCCAGGACCGGATGGGTATACAGCAGAGTTTTACAAAACCTTTAAAGAGGAACTAATACCAATACTTTTCAAGCTATTTCAGGAAATAGAAAAAGAGGGAGAACTTCCAAATTCATTCTATGAGGCCAACATCACCCTGATTCCTAAACCAGACAAAGACACTTCAAAGAAAGAAAACTACAGACCAATATCTCTAATGAACTTAGATGCAAAAATCCTCAATAAACTTCTGGCAAACCGGATACAAAAACATATCAAAAAAATTGTGCACCATGATCAGGTAGGATTTATCCCTGGGATGCAAGGTTGGTTCAATATACGGAAATCAATAAATGTTATTCACCATATCAATAGGCTTAAAAATAAGAACCATATGATCATCTCGATAGATGCGGAAAAAGCATTCGACAAAGTACAGCATCCCTTTATGTTCAAAACTCTAGAGAAACTAGGGATAACAGGAACATACCTCAATATTGTAAAAGCAATCTATGCTAAGCCTCAGGCTAGCATCATTCTGAATGGAGAAAAACTGAAGGCATTCCCTCTAAAATCTGGAACAAGACAGGGATGCCCTCTCTCACCACTTCTGTTCAACATAGTTCTCGAATCACTGGCCAGAGCAATTAGACAGACGAAAGAAATTAAAGGCATAAAAATAGGAAAAGAAGAACTCAAATTATCACTATTTGCAGATGACATGATTCTATACCTAGCAGACCCAAAAGGGTCTACAAAGAAACTATTAGAGCTAATAAATGAATTCAGCAAAGTGGCAGGATATAAAATCAACACGTATAAATCAAAGGCATTCCTGTATATCAGCGACAAATCCTCTGAAATGGAAATGAGGACAAGCACCCCATTCACAATATCCTCAAAAAAAATAAAATACTTGGGAATCAACCTAACAAAAGAGGTGAAAGACTTATACAATGAAAACTACAGAACCCTAAAGAGAGAAATAGAAGAAGATCTTAGAAGATGGAAAAATATACCCTGTTCATGGATAGGTAGAACTAACATCATCAAAATGGCGATATTACCAAAAGTTCTCTATAGGTTTAATGCAATGCCAATCAAAATCCCAACGGCATTTCTTATAGAAATAGAGAAAGCAATCATGAAATTCATATGGAAAAATAAAAGACCCAGAATAGCAAAAACAATGCTAAGCAGGAAGTGTGAATCAGGTGGTATAGCTATACCAGACTTCAAACTATACTACAGAGCAATAGTAACAAAAAGAGCATGGTACTGGTACCAAAACAGGCGGGTGGACCAATGGTACAGAATAGAGGACACAGAAACCAATCCACAAAACTACAACTATCTTATATTCGATAAAGCGGCTAAAAGCATGCAATGCAAGAAGGATAGCATCTTCAACAAATGGTGTTGGGAAAACTGGAAATCCATATGCAACAAAATGAAACTGAATCCCTTTCTCTCGCCATGCACAAAAGTTAACTCAAAGTGGATCAAGGAACTGGATATCAAATCAGAGACATGGCGTCTGATAGAAGAAAAAGTTGGCTATGATCTTCATACTGTGGGGTCGGGCTCCAAATTCCTCAATAGGACACCCATAGCACAAGTGTTAATAACTAGAATCAACAAATGGGACTTACTCAAACTAAAAAGTTTTTTCTCAGCAAAAGAAACAATAAGAGAGGTAAATAGGGAGCCTACGTCCTGGGAACAAATCTTTACTCCTCACACTTCAGACAGAGCCCTAATATCCAGAATATACAAAGAACTAAAAAAATTAGACAATAAGAAAACAAATAACCCAAATCAACAAATGGGCCAAGGACCTGAACAGAAATTTCTCAGAGGAGGACATACAATCAATCAACAAGTATATGAAAAAATGCTCACCATCTCTAGCAGTCAGAGAAATGCAAATCAAAACCACCCTAAGATACCATCTCACTCCAGTAAGATTGGCAGCCATTAGGAAGTCAAACAACAATAAGTGCTGGTGAGGATGTGGGGAAAAGGGTACTCTTGTACATTGCTGGTGGGACTGCAAATTGGTGCGGCCAATTTGGAAAGCAGTATGGAGATTTCTTGGAAAGCTGGGAATGGAACCACCATTTGATCCAGCTATCCCCCTACTCAGTCTATTCCCTAAAGACCTAAAAAGAGCACACTATAGGGACACTGCTACATCCATGTTCATAGCAGCACAATTCACAATAGCAAGACTGTGGAACCAACCTAGATGCCCTTCAATAGACGAATGGATAAAAATAATGTGGCATTTATACACAATGGAGTATTATTCTGCATTAAGAAATGACAAAATCATAGAATTTGGAGGGAAATGGATGGCATTAGAGCAGATTATGCTAAGTGAAGCTAGCCAATCCCTCAAAAACAAATGCCAAATGTCTTCTTTGATATAAGGAGAGTAACTAAGAACAGAGTAGGGACGAAGAGCATGAGAAGAAGATTAACATTAAACAGGGATGAGAGGTGGGAGGGAAAGGGAGAGAGAAGGGAAATTGCATGTAAATGGAAGGAGACCCTCAGGGGTATACAAAATTACATACAAGAGGAAGTGAGGGGAAAGGAGGAAAAATATAAGGGGGGAGAAATGAATTACAGTAGAGGGGGTAGAGAGAGAAGAGGAGAGGGGATGTGGGAGGGGGGATAGTAGAGGATAGGAAAGGCAGCAGAATACAACAGACACCAGAATGGCAATATGTAAATCAATGGTTGTGCAACTGATGTGATTCTGCAATCTGTATATGGTGTAAAAATGGGAGTTCATATCCCACTTGAATCAAAGTGTGAAATATATCAAGAACTATGTAATGTTTTGAACAACCTACAATAAAAATTAATTTAAAAAAAAGGGGGGGATCCCAAAATTGCTTTCAGAATGAGAACCCCATTGATATAGAGCCTTCTAGGGTTATTACCTTAAAAATAACATTCATGTTGATGTATAAGCATTCATATTATAAAACTTAATCCCATTAACTTATAGTCATGCTTGAGAAATAGTCCCTAAAATTATTCAGTACCAAATCTCTAAAGTCATTTCCTGCTCCATCTAATTTCCTGAATTTATTCCAGAAGGATGGCAGGATAATTTTTTGGTATACATCCTAGTTTCATAGTCAAAGTAAATAATATATTTTTATGGCTTATGGCTTAACTAGATGTCTTAATAGAAACATCATGAATGAATTTGTTAGTAGATGTTTTATAAAGTGGGAGTTGATGGTAACCACAGATTTAAGGAATGAATAAAATATCAAATGTGAGAACTTTTATCTTTTATCCAACCTTTTCTGTTTCTTCCCGAAACTTCTATGTCAGAGGGGACAAAGGGCAAAGCACTATGATGTCAGTGGTACAGCTTCCAGGACAACAAGCCAGTTCTGTCTCATTCTGTTCTATTTCCTCTTAAGAACAATGCAAGAACCCCACACACCCAGCAACAGCTGTGCCCTCCACTAATGGGCACAATGCCCTGGAACTCTTAAGACCCAAGAGGGAGGGGCAAACCTTTCCCCACAGCACTGCTGAGCATTGATTAATAAAGGACCCTCTATGACAAAGCCTCACCCATGGGAGAAGAGGCCTGTCCACTCACCACATCCACTGCCCTCCTCTGCTCACTGGTTTTCTGACCACAGGAAGAATATCATCAAGAAGAAACCAGTACCAGCTCTGCAAACTCAGAAGAGGTAGCCCCTGCATGCCGCGTGCCCATGCTGACCACACGTGCTAACTATATTGCAAAATGAACTCCATGAGAGAAACCTCAGGTCATCTCACAAGTCCACTTATTGCAGAAGTGCCTTAAAAATTCAAGAAAAGCAAGCAATGGTGAAAGCATTCCACCCAGTCTACCACTTCTGATTCAGAGGCAAGAGCTGGTGGTGTCAACTCTTTGACCATCATTGAGGGAATAAATCCTACATCAAGTGATTTTCATGAGTCACACGACAGGACTTCCTCCGTTGGCTCATTTCCCTTCCACTACTTCAGTTATGATTGCTTATTTTTTCTTCCCCCCTGAAAGACACTCATCTCTACCAGTTCTTCACACTCATCTGCATTGGATATCAAAGGTAGGGTATGCTCTCTCCTCAGGAGGCCAAGTAAAGAATTCATCTAACAAATGTCCAAACTTTTTTGACCAGTTCCTGACTCTGTGTGTGTGTGTGTGTATGTGTGTGTGTGTACAACCAATTTAAAACTAACGTGTAGTTGGAGCTTGGTAAAACCTCAGATGTTAGCAAATGGGAGGAAAAAAACCAGACTGGACTCTGGCTCCTCTTTCTCCATGATGGTGGTCTTCTCCTTTCATAATTGTACCTTCAGAGTCATTTGGTCACTGATATACTCATGAAGAACTTCCATAAACAGAAACAAGATTGCTATAATGGTGACCTTATTGAATTCTGCAAAGGCAGCCTCAAACCTTGCAAGCTTGAAAATCAGAGTAGAGGGTCTCAACTGGATCCCAATTACAAGGAGGGCTGTGGCCCAGAAGAAAGAACTTACCTGGAGTGACTATAGGAACAAATGAAGCACAAATAACATCGAGATTGTCCCTCTGGGGTCTAACTCATACCTGCACCATCACCCTGGGTACCCGGGTTGTGGGGGACACCCTCTATTGAACAGAGAAAGTGTGTTTTCTTGCACACATTGTGGGAGACAGTTATTGCTCAGAGCACCATGAGTTCTGGATTTCTTTATTGTTAACGGATTAAGTTAAATCACTGAATGCAGCTGATTTCCTTTTTTGTTCTCACATTCCTGAAATTTTCTTTCCTAACCCACAGGCTTTCCGCTATCTTCCTGTAGAGCCAGCTGGCTAATGAAAGCAACTGCTGTGCTTTGCAGGGTTAATTTATTCAGGGGCCTGCAATATGCCCTGTCTTCTCTCCTCAGCACCGAACACTTCTAGTATTAGGTTTTAAATATATACAAGAACTACAAAGATGAGGGATTATTTTGCAGGCTGCTCCCGGGATTATCTTGTCATGACACATTTCTTACACAGTCCTCAGGAGTAATTCTACAAGGAACAGCCAGTACAGTTTGCACGGCATGATCTGTGCCCAGGGTGGGGGACAGAAACTGTTATGTAACAGTGCTGTGGCTGCCCCCTAAGGATGAGCTCTTTATGACACAGTCTCATCTTACAATGTCCTGGCCTTCAAAGAACAGGGCATGAGCTATATCATAAAGCCAACACCGCCTCTTCTTTGTTTCAGGATATGGGACATTGAGTGACCCATATGGGGCCTCTGTTCTCCTCTGCCCACTCCTGCCAGCCACCATGCATAGAGACTCCAGGAACAGCCAATGCCCAACAGCTACTGGGACACAACAATCTATAATCCAGCCTCCAGCCTCCCCATGGCTACTCCAACCCCCAAACAGGGTTCCCACTCCTGGTTTCTGCTTTCTGTCTACCTCCTACTCGTCTCCTGTAAAGCTCAGTCCCTGGTCTTTACCTGGAGATTAGTCCTGCTTCAAAAACCACAGTGAGCATCCTCAGCACCCTAAAGCTCACCAGGGATTGAACTCAGGGGTACCACATCCTTGGTGAGCTCCTCATACCATAAGAATGTTGTTTTACTTTGTTCCCCATCCCCAGCCCAGATGACCCAGAGGGAAGGGTTCTGTCTCATTCCTCTTTGTTTCTGTAGCTCTAGGCCCAGTGCCTGGCTCACAATAAATGTTAAAGATGGATCACAGATGGAAATGTGAAGTTTGAAATTAGAAAACATCCAGCAGAGGAGAGGAGAATCTTTGTGACCTTGAGTTTGGCAAAGATTTCTTTGATCCAATACCAAGTACATAATCCACAAAATAATAATAATAAAACCCTAATAAATTGGAATTCATCAAAATGTAAAACTTCTGGACTTCAAAAGACATGGCTGAGAAAAATGAAAGGATAAACCACAGACCGGAAGGAAATTTCTATGAAGGACTTCATTCCTGAATTTATAAAGAGTTTGTAAAACTCAATAATCAATAGTAGTCTCAATAATCATAATGAAATGCACAATTCAATAAAAAAGTGGTCAAAGACTTAAACACATACTTCACCAAAGAAGATATTTGAGCTGGGAAATGATGGTGCACGCCTATAATCCTAGTGGCTCAGGAGACTGAGACAGGAGGATCAGGAGTTCACAATTTAGGCTCTAAGCAATTCAGCAAGACCCTGTCTCTAAATAAAATACAAAACAAGACTGGGGATGTGGTACCCCTGAGTTCAATCCCTGGTATGGCCCCCACCAAAAAAAAGAAGATATTTGAATGGCAAATGTCAAATGAGCACATAAAAAGATGCTCAACATTATTAGTCACTAAGAAAATGCAAACTGAAACCTCAAGAAGAAGATATAATCATACGCCTATCAGAATGGCTAAAAATTAAAAAGAAGTGTTAGAAAGGATATGAAGCAAGTAGAGGAATAATTTTGTTGTTCTATAGCACAGTAGGGTGACTATAGTTAACAATAATGCATTGCATATTTCAAAATAGCCAGAAGAGAAGATTCTGAATGTTCTTACCACAAATAAATGATAAATGTTTAAAGTGATGGTTATACTAATACATCAACATATTGCTAATGGAAATGCAAAATGGTACAGCTATTTTTGCAAAACAGCATAGAGTTTCTTAAAAATTAAACGTGAGCTTTGTGCAGTAGTGTATGCCTGTAATCCCAGTTGTTTGGGAGGCTGAGACAGGAGGATTGCGAGTTCAAAGCCAGCCTCAGCAATGGCGAGGTGCTAAGCAACTCAGTGAGACCCTGTCTCTAAATAAAATACAAATAGGGCTGGGGATGTGGCTCAGTGGTTGAGTGTCCCAAAGTTCAATCCATGTTCTCCCCCAAAATAAAATAACAATAATAATAATAATAATGAAAAGGTTGGGGGATGTGACTCAGAAGTTAGAAAATTTACATGCACAAGGTCCTGGGTACAATCCCAGCACCAGAAAAAAAGTCAGCAGATATAAAAGAATGAACAGCACAGAAAAGGAAACTATCAACAGAGCAAAGAGAGCATACAGAATAGGAGAAAATATTTGCAAACTACATATCTGACAAGGGATATTAATCCAGAATATAGGAGGAACTCTAGCCAAAAAACAAACCAAACCAAACAAATCTGATTAAAAAATGGGTAAAAGACCTGAATAAACACTTCTCAAAAGAATAAATATAGATGGTCAACAGGCATATGAAAAAACAATATCACTTAACAGATATCAAAGCCACTATGAGATATCAATTCATCTAGTTAGAATGAACATAATTTTAAAAAGGATGTGGCAAAAAGGAACTCTTTCTTATACACTGTTCGGAATGTAAATTAGTACAGTCATTATGGAAACCATTATGGAAATATCTCAAAAAATTAAAAAACAAAACTACCCTATGACCCAGGAATCCAATTGGTGGATATGTTATAGTTTGGATCCAGAATGTCTCCAAAGACTGGTATGTTGAAGGCTTGGTCCCCAGTTAATCAACATTCAAAAGTGGGGCTTTGGCAATTGATTGTATCCTCAGTGAGTTAACCCATCAATGAATTCATAGCTGAACGCACCACTTGGAGGTGGTAGAAATGATAAGAATTGAGACCTGGTTGAAAAGAGTGAATCCTTGGGAGTCAATCCTTGGGGACTCTATTTTGTCTCTGACTCTCTTCTTTCTCTCTATTTTCCAGCCACCATAAGATGGGTGGTTTAGCTCTACCACATGCTCCTTGTCATGATGGTCTGCATCACTACAAGCCCAGAGCAATGGGGTCATTGACAATGGACTGAAACCTTCACACTGGGAGTCAAATAAATTTTTTCTTTTTTAAGACGATTTTCTCAGGTACTTTATCAAAGCAACAGAAAGCTGACTAATAAATGAATTACACATACACGCACACAGAGAGGAAATAAAATCATGGTATCAAAGAAATATCAGGACTCCTTGTTCACAGCATTTGTAATAGAAAAGGTATAAATCAAATTAAGTGTTCATCAATGGATGAATGGATACAGAAATGTAGTATGTATACAGAATGGAATACTATTCATCCATAAAAGGAATGAAGTCAATTCACTCGCAACAACATGTTTGAGCCTAGAAGACATTAAGTAAAATAAATCAGACAAGAAATATAAGTACTGGATAATCTCATATTTAAATCTAAAAAACTTAATCTTATAAGAGAAAAGAGTAGAATGGCGGTTACCAGAATCTGGGGGTGGGGGTGAGGACAGGTTGGTCAATACATACAAAGTTACAGTTAAATAGGAGGAATAAATTCTGAAGTTATACTGCACAGTGAGGTGACTACAGCAAATGATAACAACACATTGTATATTTCAAAACAGCTAGAAAAGAGAATTTTGTATGTTCTCACCACAAAGAAATGATAAATGTTTGAGGTAATGGTTATGCTAATTACCCTGATTTGATCATTGCACAATGTGTTGAAACATCACACTGTACAATCTTTATGTGTCAAAAATAGGACTGGGGTGTAGTTCAGTGGGAGAGCACATACTTAGTTAACACAAGACCTGAGTTTAATCCTCAACTTTGCTACATAATAAAATAATGAAATGTTTTAAAAGCTAAAAAAATATGAATGAGCTACTTACATGCATTAAAAAAATGGATGAATTTTAAATGCATCATGCTAAGTGAAAGCAGCCAGAATTCAAAGGCTGCTTACTATATGCACAATTTTTATTCATCTTTTCATCCCAGATCAAATGTTACTTCTTCTCTAGATCCTTATCTGATTACTACCTTCCCCACACCTATGAAAAGAACACATGATTTGATATGCCTTCCAAGCATTTTTCTCTCTTACATTTAATGCCTTCTTATGTATGAAAGGGTATGAAAATATCACCTCTCCAACTAATTCTCAGCACCAAATCTGATTCACTTTTGCATTCATGCACAGGCAGCACCTGAATCCATTCCACAGAAATTTTGTTTGATGGGTTCATTAAACAGGATACACTGTGGCAGATAAAGTTGGTGTGGTCAGCACTGTCACGATATAGTCCAGGAGTTTATATAGCTTTAAGGGTCTTTTGATGATATTTCAGGTGAATGAAGGAATGAATTCCAAAAGACAAAGATCAGCATTAGAAATAAATCCACTCAAGGGCTGATGCATGAGAAAAGGAAGCTGATGCAGGAGAACTTGAGTGAAACTAGAGCAAAGCTCAAATTCATATGAGACTCAGTCAAATGTTGAAGTCAGAACCCCAGTACCTCAAAATGTGACTATATTTGGTGAGATCTTTAAAGAGATATTTGAAATGAAATGAGGTCTTTAGAGTGGATCCTAATCCAGAATAATGGATGGCCACATAATAAAAGGAGATGGGGACACAAACGTAGCAGATGGAAGGCCTTGTAACTACACAGTGGGAAAATGCCACCTACCAACAAAAGACAGAATCCTCAGAGGGAGTTAACCTGCTGACACCTGGAAATTCTGGCCTCCAGGATTGTGGGAAAAAAAAAAAAAATATATATATATATATATATATATATATATATATATATATATATATATATATATATATATATAATTTCTGATGTTTAAGACTGATGGCTTAGATAACGCACATCCAGTCTACACTGCTTTGTTATGGAAGCCCTGGAACACTAATTCGGCTCTGAAGGAAGGATGGGACATCAAGATGTGGACTTGAAAGGCATTCCAGGTGAGAAGAGCACATCCAGAGGCAGGCAAGAGAGCAATGACAGCGTGTGGATATTGGGGTGGCTCAGGGGGCAGTAGGAGATGAGCATGGCAAATAGTGTATAATAGCCCTGGGAAAAAATGGGTTGGCAGAAGATTGTGGAGGTCCAAAATGGCAGGTTAAAGATCTTAGACTTTGCACTGGGGTTGTGGCTCCATGATAGAACACTTGCCTAGCACCTGTGAGGCACTGGGTTCCATCCTCAGCACCACATAAAAATAAATAATTAAAATAAAGCTATGTGTCCACCAACAAATAAAAATATATTTTAAAGAAAGATCTTAGAGTTTATTCTGTAGGCAAAAGTGCCTCTTCCCTCTAGGGCTGGTGGCAGCTAGGTATTATCTATAATGGGAGGAAGAACATGGCAGCTTCTCTAGGCATCCTGACAGGAAGTGGCATACACACCTGACAGACAAGGGTGTCAGCAAGCCTACCAGCTGCTGCCACCTGGGCCACACTGCTGCCACGCGGGGATGGGGAAGGTACCTGTAGTGGCTTTCTGTATGGATTTTTTATGTGGGAAACTTAAGACCACAGCATAGCTCTCTTGTTGATCAGAGCAAGAACATATAATGGAGTCCTGATGCCTATAACCACCATGATCAGCAGCTCATTCTGCAGGATAGATCCCAAATGTTATGGTTTAGATGTGAGGAATCCCCCAAAGCTCACTTGTAAGACAATGCAAGAAAGTTCAGAGGCAAAATGGTTAGGTTATGAGCATCTTAGCCTAGGCAGTGCATTAATCCACTTGAATGGATTAATTATAGGAAGGGTGGTAATTACAGGAAGGAAGGGTGTGGCTGGAGAAGGTAAGTCACTGGGGGCATGTCTTTGGGGTATATATTTTGTTCTTGGTGAGGGGAGCTCTCTCTGCTTCCTTTTGGCCATATCCTGAGCTGCTTTTCTCCACTCTACATTTTCACTGTGATGTTCTGCCTTACCTCTGGCCCAGAGCAGTGGAGTTGGTTATATATGGACTTAGACCTCTGAAATAATAAGCCAAATAAAAATTTCTCCTCTAAAATTGTTCTTGTCAGGTTTTTTTGCTCACAGAGGCAAAAAAAAAAACTGATTAAAACACCAAATCTACCTGGATCATCTTCTGGATGCAGGGACCATCCTCTGATTCACCTCCATCCTTCTACTCACCCCTCTCCCTCTGCCAGCTCATCTTTCCATACGAACCACAGTCATCCTTTTAAATATAGGTCAGATATTGTCACTCCCCTGCTCCAAACCCTCTAGTGGGTCTCCAGGCTCCCCAGAATAAAATCCAACCTTCTAACTGTGGTCCACACGCATGCCCTGCACCTCTACCCCGGGGACCCTTGTCTTCCCATCATTCCCTGTGCTTCGCTGCACTGGGAGAGGAAACGTCAACCCTAAGAGGAGTCATGGGAACTCACTTGTTTACACAACCAGACAGCTGGGGACCGTTTCATTCTTGTGTTTGCTCAACAAACATTTTTGGACCACCTTCTGTATCTCAGGCACTGTGGCCAGCACCAGGATACAGGGATCGGCAAAAACAAACCCCATCTCTCCCTACCTGAGGTTTGTGGTCCAGTTCAGGGAACTAGTCAATAACCACAAAAGACACAATGTCAACAGTGAAAATGCAAGATTTCATCGCAAATGGATATGACCAAGTCAAGGAGGGAAAGACCCTTCAGGTGACATTCCCAGGACAACAGGCATGAATGAAGTGAAAAGGGAGACATCCACAGGCAGAAGGAACAGTAAAGCAAGGGAAGGAGATACTGTGGCAGGAGGTGGAAACACAAGTATGTAGGACTTAACATTCCTGCTCTGCAGGGGCCAGGTTGGCAGGGGAACCTCATGAAAGATTCATTATTTGGCTCACGATATCAGGTGCAGGGGACCACCATCCCTTACCTGCCCTGGCTCTGTCAGGTGGGCCCAGCCCCACTCAGGGAAGGCCAAAGAAATGCCCAAATGGTCTCAGTAGTCCAAACTACTTCACCAAGGCTGCTGTACCAAATGCTTATCCTAGGATCCCCCTCCATGCTGAGGCTACCAGGTGGCACAGAGGAAGCCAGGAGGACTTCCTGTATATGTGCTCAGACCCCATCAAGAAGAGAGAGCCTGGGCTGGGGTTGTGGCTCAGTGGTAGAGTGCTTGCCTAGCATGCATGGGGCACTGGGTTCAATCTGGGGAGCCCTTGTCTCCCCAGGGCCTCACACATAAAAATAAAAAATAAAGATATTGTGTCCACCTAAAACTAAAAAATATTAAATAAAGAAGAGGAGGAGGAGGAGGAGGAGGAGGAGGAGAGCTAGCTGGGTGCAGTGGTGCATACCTGTAATCCCAGCTACTTGGGAGGCTGAGGCAGGAGGATCGCGAGTTCAAACCCAGTCTCAGCAATTTAGTGAGGTCCTGAGCAACTCATTAAGACCCTGTCTATAATAAAATATATACTTGTGATCTCTCCCCATCTCCTATGCCCCAGGGTCATTTACTTCAGGCACTTGTGGCTCTTCTCATTATAAGGAGACACATACTGCAGCAACCAGATGAGGCTCTCGCCCAGCTGGCCTCAGAGGGACCCTCTGATTCCCCAAGTTGTAATGTTTTGCTGGCTTACCTCACCCACTCTTACAGTTGTACAAAAGAAATAAATGCCCTGCAGTCTCTTCCTCCTGTTCTCATCTCTTTCCTGCAATGTCCTTCCTGAATTCACTGACAACCAAGTCATTTTCTGCCTGTTAACCATCTAAACTTAATACACGTCTTTTCTCTCACATCAGTAGCACCCCTTTGGTGATCAAAGCTACCCTGTTTATGCCTAACACCAGGTTAAAGCGCTCTCCTTCATTAAAGATCCTTGAAAAACTGTCATCATTTGGTTTGCACTGTTTCTCATCTGCAGTAAGCCACAGAACTTCCTTTTAAGGTACATTAAGCAGGTAATTGGATTTTAGGGAATTGAATACATGTTGGTAGTAGGCTATGGCAACAACTGTGAAAAGAGGAATTAAATAACTAAAATCTAGGAAACAGTGGTCCCCGTGAAAGGAAGGGTGGTAGGAGTGCAGAGGAGGAGATGAAATAGGAGAGATGGGGGCGATGGAATTAGCGTGAGGTGAGAAGTGACTGAATGTGCGCCAAGGTGGGGGCCTCAGAAACACGCTGACATTGCCTGCAAGTGCTTCTCAGAACAGCCTCAGCTTTTTGGCCCTCCTGGCCTCCCTTCCAAAGAAGCCCTCCCCTATAACTCTCCATCACAAGCCCCTCAAGTAGCTTCACAGCTATAATCATAAGCAGTGATGGGGTTCATTAGTGTATTTACTGTCCCTTCTCTACTAGTGTGTTGGTCCCCGAGGCTGGCATATTATCTCTCTCGCTCACCCTTGTCTCCCCAGGGCCTCACACTGCCTGGCTCAGACTGAGTCCTAGATATATACTAGATATATAACTGCATGCTATAGTTTGGGTCTGGTTTGAGTGTAGCCCCCGAAGGTTCATGTGTATGAGGTTGATCCCCAGGGTGGTGGGGGTGTTGAGGTGGTAGATCCTTTAAGAGTTGGGGCCTTGGGGGCTGCAGTTATAGCTCAGTGGTAGAGAGCTTGCCTTGCATGTGAGTCACTGGGTTCGATCCTCAGCACCACATAAAAATAAATAAAATAAAGGTGTTGTGTCCATCTACAACTTAAAAAACAAAACAAAAAAAAAGTTGGGGGCCTCGTGGGAGGTGACCAGATGATTGGGAGGGGCCACCCATGGAAGGGATTATGGTTATTTCCTGCAGAGCAGGACTGCCCCTGGAATTTCCCTGGACTTTCCGTCTTATTATGTGATCTCGCCCTCTTCACCCATGCTCCCACCATGATGCCATCTGCCATGTTGTGATGTACCCAGAGGTGAGGATCAGAGGCTGAACATATGGGGGGCCATCTGATCTTGAACTTTCAACCTCTAAAACTGGAAGCAGAATAAACCTCTTTTTAAATAAAGTACCCAGTGTCAGGAATTCTGTTTTGGCAACAGAAAAAGGACTAAGACATTGGAGAAAGGGCTATTTTGGACCTCAGATGATGGCTTTTTAAAATAGAGATAAGGAACATAGGATGAAAAGACTGGAGGAACACAATGACTCCAGAGGGTGTCTATAAGCCCTATAGATGGGGACACCACACCAAAGCCTGAAAACAGGGACGGAAGCTAGGAAGAGGTCACCACCCATAAGTAAAACAAATTTTCCTCCATGCTCCTATTGCATTGAGTGTTCTCAAAAGTTCCATGCCTTTTTTTTCCTCCTAAAATCTAAGTTAAAATCTTTAATAAATCTTAAAATATTGCCTCCCAAATGCTCACTTTTCCTAAAATTTGCCATCTACTTTCCCAACCCTGAGTTTCTACATCTAGGATCCTGCTCCCAAAAACCATCTTGCCTATGGGTTTGGAAAAATGCCTATTTATATCACTTATGTTTCACAAACAAAACAAATACAGACTCATAAAATATTTAAACACAGCCATACATATAACAAAAGGAGAAAATGACCTTGCCCTAATTCTACTTGCCTTTTCCAGAGGCTACCCAGTAAATAGCTTGATATCACGTATCCAGTACATTTTAAATATTATATACATACACACAGGCACACCCAAATAAAAATACATAGTTTAGTTTTTTTAATGTAAATAAAAATTTAAATATAAGTATGGTTACATTGCATATTCTTATTTAAAATATGTATAATATTTTCTAAGATATATTGAAGATATGCACATTTTGCATTTTGATAGGTTTTATAAATTTACTATAGAAAAAAAGATTTCCAAAGTTTAGTTCCCATTCTTGCTAATGCTCATCTCCATATGTTCTCTTTATACTGAATATTGTTTATGTTTTCAATTTTTTTTTTTTTTTTTGCGGATCTGTTGCAGGGGAAGTGATATGTAATTAGCATTTGAATTTGAATTTTCATGATTATTTCTGAGATTGAACATTATACAATCATTAGTCTTTTTCTTCTGGGATTTACTTGCTTATAACCTTTGCCCATTTTTCTTTTGTTAATACGTTTCTAAGTGATTTGTGGGAATTCTTCACTTACTATGAATAGCAATCTTTGTGGTATGTGTGTTACATGTATTTCTTTCTGCCTGCACTTGCCTGTTTTTATAGTGTACTGTGTTTTAACTACATAAAATCAAATATTTCCCTCTTTTCCTTTTTGGCTTATGACAACCTTCCTTGTCTCCCAAGATTTCATGAAAGATTTCATAATGCACATTTATGTGTATAAAATTCATACATATTTATACTTCAAAAACTCCCTATATACATCTGCATATATACATCTGCATACATATTTTCTCAATGTGTGTGTATGTATGTTTTAATTTAGCTTTTATTTCCTCACTCCCAAAACACTGTGGAATAGACACTTTTACTACCCCCATTTCACAGATAGCAAGATGAAGGGACAAAGATGTTACTTAAGGCTGAGCCATTTGCCTCCTGTGCCCAAGGTCTTAAGCAGCGCCTTATTTTGACTCAATATTACTCCACACAACTCATTCTTTCAACATATTATAAAAGCCACAAAAATTACCACAATGTGATAATACCATAGAAATAGCTCCTACACATAAACAGGCAATACACAAAAAAACCCTGAAGGTATAAAAAGATGAAATTATAAAATATTAGAGAACCCGAGGATTGTTCTTAAATAATAGTGGAAAAAGAGGTTAACATTATTTTTAAAAAGTCAATTTACTTTCACATCATCTACTAAAGTGAATATGAGAAGGAAGTGAATCCTTAAATGGCAAGAACCTAGATATTAAACTAAGAAGAATCAGAAAAAGGAGATTTTATTGTGGAAAACTGTTAAACAGCTGCATGTTTTGTTTGGTTTGGTTTTTGGTTTTAGTACTGGGGATTAATCCCAGAGGCACTTTACCACTGAGCTGTATCCCCAGCCCTTTTTAAATTTTGAGACAAAGTCTTACTAAAGTGCCTAAGCTGAACTTGTAATTCTCCTACCTCAGCCTTCCAAGTCCTTGAGATTACAGGCATGTACCACTGCACCCAGTGGGTTTTTTTTTTTAGAACTCATTTTTATTTTTATTTTATTTATTTTTAATTGTGTGTATTGCTGGAGGTTGAACGCAAGACCTTATACTTGCTAGGCAAGCATTCTACCACTGAGCCACATTCACATCCTAAAAACTCATTTAAAAGGTAAACAACAGACTGAGAAATAACGGACAGAAAATATGGCAAATACATATTATTTAAAGACAATACAAATTAGCAAAAGTCAAAATCAAACGTTAAAATCCTAAAATAATGATCAAAATAGAATGTGCAACTTGTAAACAAGCATATGAAAAAAAAAATGTTCAGCCTAACTAAATTGAAAGAAATTCAATATGACAAAACAGAGTCCCTATTTTACCTATTCCCTCCCCACAGTTCTGTCCACTGGTAGAATGAATGAAATGAAACTGTTACTCTCTCACACAGTGTGGATAGAAGATAACTCAGCAGCACTTACCAACCAATCTTCATTAAAAAGTTCATGCCCAAGATGAGTGCCTGCCTAGCCCCAAAACATACACACACACACACAGACAGACACACGTACAAGGGCAATCTCCAGGGTACACATAAACAAAGTTCACACCCTTTTACCCAGCAATTCCACATCAGCAAATTTACAGATAAAGCCCAAAAAACATGAGAAACATTCTATGGCTAAAAATAGTTATTTATAATAGCAAGAGATAAACAAAGAAAAATAAAGAAAGGAAGAAAGGAAGGCAGACAGGCAACCTAATATTTTTTTAAAATATTTTTTTAGTTGTAGATGAATACAATACCTTTATTTAATTTATTTATTATTATTATTGTTTTTAAATACTTAATTTTTAGTCTTAGGTAGACACAATATCTTTATTTTATGTGGTTTTGAGGATCAAACCCAGTGCCTCATGCATGCTAGGTGAGCACTCTACCACTGAGCCACAAACCCAGTCCCTAATTTATTTATTATTTTTATGTTGTGCTGAGGATTGAACTCAGTGCCTCACACGTGTCCAGGCAAGCACTCTACCACTCAGCCACAACCCTAGCCCACAACCTAATCTTTAAGAACAAAGAATAAATTATTTATGGGACAATCACTTAATAGAACATTATGCATCATTTAGAATAATTGTGAAACTATATAATAACATTAAAAAATCCTGTGCTAGAAAATCTAGTTGTACAAATAGAAAGAATTATAGAAATTTTAGAAGTTGTTTTAGGGTGTGAGACTGAGTCACTGTTTTCTCTAACTTCCAAATTTGCTAAAATGCTCTATCAGACCACAAGGTCTGGACTGAGAGAGACCCAAGTTCCTGTCCTGGCTATCCCACTCTCTTGTCCACCCACCTGTCTGACCATGGTAAGGTTACATTACCACGCCATTCCTTTTTTTCCTCACCTAAGTGAAGGTTATAAAGGAGCTACTGGGAGAATCAAGTGAAATAATAATTGTAAAGAGTCTGAATGCTGTACCTGTCTTCACAGAGGGTGCTCAAAAACGTCATTTTTATCATTTTAAACAACTTAATGTATTTGAAAAAAAAATAAAATCAAAGCGGGGAAAAAAAAGGATAGTTCACATGCAATGGTTTATTTCATAATTCAGAGTTTCAAAATAAAGTTTATTATGGTTTATTTTATGGGGGTTCCTCGGTTTAGACTGTACTTTTTGACATGTTGACTCACTTCACAAAAGGAAGATTAAAGGAAGTGAAACATGGCTAATCTAAAAAAGAACCACATAAAAATATGGAATGGAGTTGTAAAGGAACAGAAAGGAACCATGTTGATGTCTACTATAGCAGAGGCAACGAATAAATGTCTTAACCTTTGTCTCCACTGAGAAAGAAATGGGGAGGTCATGTTTTCCAAATAAATGTAAGATATGACCTTCCTGTTTTACTGAGAAAGATATTTTATTTCAATGAGAAATTAGAGTCTATGGGAAAGGGAGATCAAAACCAAAGACTAGAAAACATTTCTAGAAAACAGAGTAGTTAGGAAGTAATGTCAAATTCATCTTGAGCCTTTTGGGGGGATACTTTATAAACAGAAACAGTATAACAAATAACTTCCTAGAAAAGCCACTATCTTTGTCATATCGTTGCTTTGAAACTGTGCCATCGAGGGCTTCTTGAACATCAAATTTCAGACCTACCACAGCCTATTGCCCAGAGGTTGAGCACTCAGACATTATCAGTCCCTCTGCCAGACAAGAAGCCACATTGCATTCTACCTGCGGATCTCCTCCAAGGGGAGACAAACTGTTAAACCTTCATGTGGGCTAAGCACCTTCAAGTAGGTGATTTTCTGCATTAGACTCTAGACAATAAGAATATACAGCAGCAGCTTATGAGACACCCGGCTTATGAAAACAGATCTTCACACTACAAGTAATTAATTAGTATCATAGAGAGGACTTGTTTTCCAAGAACTTTACATTGACTTGAAGTTAGCATGAATCATCCTTACTTTGCAAGATGGGGGAAAAAAAAAGGACAAACAGTGAGAAAGGACTGTTTCCCCCACCCCCCACCAAGATATCAGAAGATGAATTTCAAATCCATTTTCAGTACTACCCACTCCCTGCCAAAGCGAGCATGTAGCATGAATTTATGCAGACCACGCACCCCAAAAGAAGGCATTGATGCTGCCTTAGTGACATCAGGGTCCGTGGCATACATTAGACATTGTGCCTATAGCAGAAGGATCCCGAACCCCAGATAGAGCTGTCTTCTAAGATTCTCCATCCCCATCTTAAAAAATAACCAACTATATACTTACTGATAAACCCTTGGCTTCTCGTGCTTCTCAGGAGTTGCTGACCTCAATCAGCAAGTCAGCCGCACTATTCTGGGCTGGGTGCTGGCCTGGGAGGAAAACCACAACCAGAGAGCGTTTGAGCAAGGCTTCACTCAGGAAGCAGGCGGGCTCTGCTCCCCACGCCTTTGCTTCTTCCTTGGCCTCTCCCTCATCAGCCCCACCCCCCCCCACCATATGCACAGTGAAAAATCATATTTCTTTTTGACTGGGTTCTAAATACTTAATTTGCACCTCTCCAAAATTTAACGATTCAAAGATGTAAGCTGGCTAGCTTCTTGCTGATTGCTCCCCGAGATACTGAACAGGAACAAACAAAAGACACCCCCCAAAAAAACCAGTCTGATTTCCAAAAGTGGGTTTACTGTGAAGTCACAGGGCTCCTCACTTCCCATGCCCCACTGAGTGCAGCAAATATAGAGTATTCCAGGTGGAGGGGGATGTCAAAGCCGAGGGTCTGGTGAACTAACAAAAAAGGGTACTAGGGACAGGGAACTGAATCTCTGAATCATTAGTGATTTCTTTATTTATCCTAAATAAATATGTTCATACCTAATTTTGAATTCAGGGAGCTCCCAACTTATATGGGCATCATCATAAAACCTGGGGTTCATGTCTCCTGCTACTACGGATGGGCTAAGGTAAGTCCTAATGACCATGGAATCCACTGAACAGAGAGTGAGGACATGGCACAGAAAACACGTGGAAGAGATTTTTTTGTGAAGGTCAGTAAACAATGGTCTAGCCACATGCACCAAGAACTCTAATCATCAGGTCTAGGGTAAGCTTAGTCATTGCCACAGGCTGGATTTTCATTGCTATTTGGCTAGATAATAGATGTGATATCAGCCAAACAGCTCTTCCATGGCAGGTGGTATAAGCTCAGGGAGCCTTGGTGACAGAGAATGCCTCACATCCAGTATAATTCCACCCGCACTCAGACTCTGGCTTTCTAAAGGACAGACCACATAAAGAGCTGTGGTCAGGCAGCTCAGAGAGGCCTTCCTTTGCCAGGGTATTCAACACTAGTGGCCATGTGGCTCACCTGGCCAATGCTACTGTTTTGCATGGCCATCCCTCTGCCTTGAAAGAGGCAAGAAGCACAATGCATTGGATCTGCTCTCACTAAGGAAATCTACCTGCCTGGGAGAGGTTGGGAGTACACAGGGATCTAAGTTCCTAGCCTGTGGCACCACAGCACAGAGAGGAGAGGTGGTAATGGTTGAGACTGTGCCAATGACAAAAATGCAACTCAAAAAAAAAAAAAAAATCCAGCCGGGCGCCATGGCGCATGCCTGTAATCCCAACAGCTCCCAAGGCTGAGGCAGGAGGATTGCATATTCAAAGCCAGCCTCAGCAACATCAGCAGTTGCTAAGCAACTCAGTGAGACCCTGTCTCTAAATAAAATACAAAAAAGGGCTGGAGATGTGGCTCAGTGGTTGAGTGCCCCTGAGTTCAATCCCCCATACCAAAAAAAAAAAAAAAAAAAAAAAAAAATCCAACTCAATGCATCTTGAATAAAATGGAGAATTTATTGGTTTGAGTAACTGGAAAGTCTAGGGGTGAATTTAAGTTGGCTTTAATCCAGCTAGAAGCCAAGGTTCAAATGATGTCATCAGAAATTGTTTTAATCACCTCTCAGCCCCACTTTCCTAAGTCAGCATCATTTGAACACAGATGCTCTAGGGATAGGTAATCCTTTCTTGGAATTAGAGGTCTTTAGCATGCAAGACCCCACAACAGAGGCTCTCCCCAGAGGAGCCCAGGGGGATACCCAACCCAGTGGCAGAGCAGAAGGACCAGGGTGATTGGCAGCCCTACTAGTTATAAAAAGAGCAGTTTCCTAAAGGAAAAAAAAAATGCTGGGCAGATAAAAAGGATAAGCACATCAGCTAATAGTGCCTTAGATTATCAAGTCTTTCTTATGATGTTTTACTTTCCCAAGTCGACCATAAGTATATTTTATATATATATCCATCCACATGCACCAAGTGATTATCTTTCATATTGTAGGTAATTTTTAAAATTCACATTATATTTTCTAAATTTTCTAAAATGAGTATGTGTTAAATTATGTAATAGCAAATTACACACATGCTAGAAAAGATACTACTTAAAAGAAAAAATATATAATATCTGAATAAATCTGATAGAAATAATGGAGTTATCCTCAAAAAAACCTCCAGGATGCTTCACTGTATGACAAAAAAGACTAGATAAAAAATATATATCATATTCTTCCAACCAGATAATCACTCTTCACAAATGATTTTATAAATGTATTATAAGTCTAAGAAAAATCCTAATGAGATTAGAAGTATGAAGAAAAAAAATTTATAAAGAGATCCTGAAATTCAGATTAGAAGAACTGATAATTCTTTCCTACAGAAGATTTAGAGTAATTTAGTCTCTACAAAAGAAAATTCTTGAAAAAAATGTAAGATATTAAAATAGAACCAAAAAATATAATCATTACAATGGTATAATTCAGGAATACAGAGATGGCCCAAAGACGGTATCACCAATTCAAAGATAAAGAATGGATGTTCTTTTTTAAAAAAAAAATGGCATTCATTAAATTGACTAATCACTTGTCAAAAAGAAAATAGATTCCTACTCACACTATGTATCCAAATAAGTTCTCATAAAATAAAGATTTAAGTGGAAAAAAACAAGAAGCATTATAAGAACCAGAAGAAAATACAGGAGATAATATACCGATCAAGGTATGAAGACCTTGCTGAGCCTATATGCAAAAGCAGAGTAAAGAAAAAAACTGATGGAACTACTTGAAAATTCAAAACTTCTGAAAATTAAGACCCTTCCAAAAAAGAAAAACCCAGACCAGATGTGATGGCACACACGCCTACCATCACAGATACTCAGAAGGCAGAGGCAGAAGGATGGCAAGTACAAGGCCAGCTGTGGCAACTTAGCAAGACCCTTTCTCAAAATAAAATACAAAGGATAGGGGATGCAGCTCAGTGTGAGAGTCAATGGCAAGGTGAGACACACGTCTGCGCATGGCCTTTGGTTCAGTTATCCCATTTGTAGAAATGGATCCTAAGAAAATAATCATGAAAAATATAAAACCGTATGAGCGAGTGCTATGAGCTTGTCCTCAATTATCAAAACAACAAAGGAACTAAGGTCTAGTTGATTGCATTTACTGGTTACATCATGGTATATGGGAATTCTATGACATATGTATATGAATTAAATCTCAATTTAAAAGTGATACTGTAAAATATTTGATGATATAGAATAATGATGACAGATTGTAAATACAGATTGTAAATACAGATTGTAAATGGTATATACTGTAGGAGCTACATTAACATTTAGGCATAGAAAAAAGGCTGGAAATAATCTGCAAATTAGAAGTTATCTCTGGGTGGTGAGATAATATAAAATTTCAATTTCCTTTCATATATATATATATATATATATATATATATATATATATATATATATATATACACACACACACACAGTTAGTTAGTTAGTTGTCAATATATCTTTATTTATTTATATGTGGTGCTGAGAATCAAACCCTGTGCCTCACACACACTAGGCAAGCGCTCTATCGTTGAGTCATGACCCCAGCCCTTCCTTTCTTTTTTGATACTGGGTATTGAACCCAAGGGTGCTTTATCACTGTGCTACATCCCCAATCTTTTTAAACATTTTTATTTTGAGATAGGGTCTCACTAAATTGGTGAGCGTCCCCCTAAATTGCTGAGGCTGGTCTCAAACTTGCAATCTCCTGCCTTACCCTCCAGAGTCACTGAGATTACAGAAGTATCTCACTGCACCAGTCAGAAATTTCTGTTTTCTTTGTGTTCTTTAATTTTTCTAAAGTATCAACAATGAACATGTAACAGTTCTAGAAATTTTAAAATCCTACTTAATCATAACAAAATGCATCAGACTCTGTAAAAATGTCATGACTTTTATTGCACAAAGTAAGTTTAATTCAACTGAGGAAGGCTTTCTTAATTGTAGAAATAATTAAACCCTGGATGAGTTTTCCTTTGCAGAGACTTTGAAATCACTGCTCCTGGATTCCTTAAGAACAGAAGAAGATGACTATCTACGATGACACACTGACATGTCCATTTTCATGAAGGCTGGGAGGTGTCCAGATGGCCAACCCTCAGATCAATGTTCTACAGCTGAAGGAAATCTCTGTGTGGGCTAGGTTTATAAGTGCCTCAGTGGGAAACCTGCCAGTTCTTCACAGAACAAGAATTTCCTAAATCCTAGCCAAAAATCAAGGCTTAAAAATGCTGTTTTGCTCTTGGAAAATAAATTTATCAACCCTAAAAATAACTAGGACAAAGTCAAAAGATGAAAGTGACTCTGAATGAGTGTCAAACAGATGTTGGACTAATTTTTATAAAAACTGTCAGAGTAAGAGTTTTCAGGACTCCAACACAATAGCAGAGGGGTATCTAAGAGAATTTGTAATGATTTAGGAAGGCAGGATACACCCACCAGAGCAGAAAAAGGCATGGGTTTTTAAGTTTCATCTAGCCAGCAACAAAGTCAGTGTTTATTACCAGAAAATGGGTTTAAATGGAAATTATTTATCTAATAAGTTAGCAGATCATAAATAATGTAACAATATACTAAATAAAATCTGAAAATTGACATAAGCACAGAATATAGATATATGTTTGTGTTAGTTTTCTGTTACTGTAACAAAATACCTGAGATAACAACTGGGGAAAGGTTTGTTTTGGTTCAGAGTTTTGAAGGTTTCAGTCCATGGTTGATTGGCCCACTAGTTTTGGGACTGTGACAAGGAAGCACATCATAGTGGGAGCATGTGGTAGAGCAACACTGCTGACCTCATGAACTGGATGCAAAAGGGAGAAAGAAGAATAAACCCTAATATCTGAAAGCTCTCCCACTAGACCCCTTAAGGTTCCACCATCTAACAACAGCACTATCTTGGGCAACAGTCCGTTCACATGGGCATTTGGGGAACATTTAAGATCCAAAGTCTAGCAGTATTACTCTTCTTTGTAATATCTATAAATTCTGACTACAAACACCCATTTCTACTAGGAGGAACTTCACTTGTATTTTAACCAAACCATCTCTTTAGATGACTTTAATTTTGTTTTAAGCATACCATTTCACTGTAAGAAATAACACAGAGAGAACTAATTACAGAGGCAAACAGACCACACTGAGCAAGGGATGGTTAGTGAAGCTAGTCTCCTTACGAGGTAAGAGACAAGGTTCATTGTGTCCTCCCTGTGAGAACACAAAGGCAAGGCTCTTTCTGGAATGCATGACTTGGAACAAGAAGTTTGTCACAAGTCACAATGTGTTTAGAAGTCACAATGTGCTGAGGGGTTGTTGTTTTTTTAAAGCATTACAGTTGTGCCAAGTGAGTTCATACAGCACAGGTCATGACCTTGGGAGGTTATCCAGGGAGAAAAGAGGACCATCTGGCTCCATGGATAGACCCTCCTGGTATCCTCCCACTCAGCACAGATCACTCTCAGCTTCTAATGCTGTACACCTGCCACCCACGCTGAACTTCCCTCTTAGGCTGAATCGATTTGCATTTGTTTAATTAGCCAGGAATAGGAAAGTAGCTACCCTTTTGATTCCAAAGCAGATGTTAAACTAATTTCAGGAAAGTATAAGAGCCCATAATAGTCTCAAGAATGACTCAGCCCCAGTCCCCTGCAAGTTCTATCTCACTTGAGGATGTGCCCACCTATTCAACTGTCCTATCATCAAGTTCAGGATGTGCAGTGCCCTTCTCTGACTTCCAGATGCTCCTCCTTCAAAAGTTCTACAATCAAACTCCCTCTGCACCTGGCTCATATGCTCATGTGAAACCAAAGTCCCTGACCCTCCCTCTTCTGATCTCATACCTTCCTGACCACTCTGAACTCCAAGGTTATCTCCTTCCACCAATCTGGCTCTACTCCATTAGCTACCCACGATGGACCACCAACTCATTTTTCTTTGTTTTTGATCTGGGTCTCCAAACAGAAATGAACTGGGTACAGTGGTACACACCTATAATCCCAGTGACTTGGGAGGCTGAGGCAGGAGGTTCACAAGTATGAAGCCAGCCTGTGCAATTTATTGAGATAACTGTCTCAAATGCGATGGGGGAGCAGAAATTTAGCCCTGTATTTGCGCACCCTTGGTTCAATCCTCAGTACCACAAAAAAAAAAAAAGGAACAATTGACCTCCCCTGAGATCATTTGGCCCTCAGTGTTTCTAAGTAATTGATTTATTCATCTCTAACTGGCTTTTTATTGGCCATTCTGAAGCATTTATGCTAAGAATTTCTTAGTTAACTTTAACTCAGAGATGGAGGGTCCTTAGGTTGACTATGATTACAGGTCAATCACTATTCTTCGATTCAGCCTTATTATGAATAAAGCTGATAGTTTGATTTCAATTTGTCTACTTCCTGACTCATCTCTTAATTGATTCTGAAATGTCTAGTTTGTGATGGAGGTTGGGAGGATGCGAAGGAATGTCATGAGTGAATGGGAAGGATGTTAATAATTGTTTCACCAACACCCAACAATTGTTTTTTATTCCCACCCTCTCTATGTGCAGGAAGGGTCTTTTCCCTAAGACCACAGAAAGTAGGAGGGAGAAATGCATAAAGAAAGCAGCAATTAATGAGGCACAAAACACTTTTAAAAGTGATTATGAAGATTAATAAAACTAAAAGCTGTTTCAAACTAGATATTAAAAAAAACTCTCTGGCTAATCTAATCAAGGAGAGAGAGAGAGAGAGAGAGAGAGAGAGAGAGAAGGTATCCAAATTAGAAACAAGAACAAGGACATAATTGCATATGTGGATTTGTAAACAAGGCGAAACCGATAATTTTCTAGGAAAACACATATTACCAAAATTAACTCAAGAAGAAACAAACAGTCCACAGAATAAGCACTTTTATATGCTTGTGGGTATGGCGCATGGGGGAGGTAAGTGGAGTGGGGATTATGAAGAGAGACTTTTCATATTTTACTTTATTTTTATATTTGAATTTTTATAAAAATGCATTTTTGTGTGTTGTAACTGAAAAGTTTAGCATAGAACTTTTAGGTCCATATGCAAAGGATTGATACCACAATTGTTACTGGGTGTTTAGATTGGAGAACAAAATTTGAAATGAGAACATGGAGTTAAAGTGGTCTGTGGATCTGAAACATAGCAGGTAAGAAAAATAAAAAATAGAAAAATTGGCTGCAAACTAGACTGGATATAATATGGGAGAAAACCACACAGGCAAAGCACTAGTTCTGTGAGACAAAACACTGTCCTATTTCACAGGGTGCCTAGCAAGCCCTTGGTAAATGATTGCTAAATAAATGAAAGAAAAATAAAATCAAAGTAATAAATCATAGAAAGCATTATAAAATGTTATCTGATCAGTTAAGAGGAAAACTTAGAGACCTTCAAAAAGAATCCATGGGGGGAAAAAAAGAAAGAACAAAACCAGTCTCTGTTCAGACAATAATTCCAAATGATGATCAACTAGTGATGATCTGTGCTAAATGGGTGACAGCAACTGAGGATAGACGGTTCCTGAAGCTTATACTCTTAAGGACTTAGCAAGTGCACTCGATAGCTAACAGTGAATCAGAATGGCCTCCACCACAGTCCAGATCACCAACTGACTTCGGCACAAAGCACACACTGCTGGAGGCTAGAAGTGATACTGATCCTAAACCCTAAATACACAAACCCAAATGCCCTAATCCTGAATGCTGAAGCATTGCAAGATCAAAATCTCTGAAGTCTAAAACTCCAGAAATCACAATCCCCCAAAAATAAAATACTGAATATTGAAATCCTAGAAGCTGAAATTCTAAAAACCTGAATTCTCATTGGAGGGATAAAAGGTTATTATAAAAAAGTTAGAAAGGTGGGGCTGGGGTTGTGGCTCAGTGGTAGAGCGTTCACCTAGCACGTGTGAGGCCCTGGGTTTGATCCTCAGCACCACATAAAAATAAAACAAAGGCATTGTGTCCAACTAAAACAAAATATTTAAAAAAAAAGTAGGGGGTAGAAAGGTGAATTCTGGGGAAGGGATTAGTGAGCAATTTAATTGAGACTTAGGTTGTATTTCAAATGACTACAGCAATAAAGCTGGGTGTACAAACTTACCCAATATAATAATATATGTCCATACATTTTGCTTTTGATCTATTTCTCCATAACTATTATACCCATATAACTGTCATTAGTATAGACTTTTATTGTATAAAGTGTCCTATGAAGTGTTCAGTCATGTTTTTATGTGTTTCTCAAATAAATTTCCTTTAAAGTATATAAGTGTCTTTCAAAGAATTTTTAAATTATTTCTTTCAGAATTATATTTTCAGAATTCGAGAATTTAGGGATTTTTATGCTTAAGGACTTCAACATTTGGATTTATGTTGTTCAGAAACATTTTGGGGGATTTTGACCCAAACCTGGTCGGAGAGCATATGGAAGCCCCCAGAAATATATCAAAAGATATGCTGGGGCCAAGCATGGTGGTGCATGACTATAATCCCAGCAACTCAGGAGGCTGAGGCAGGAGGATCACAAGTTCAAAGCCAGCCTCAGCAACTTAATGAGACCCTATCTCAAAATTAAAAAAATAAAAGAGCTAAGGATGTGTCTCAGTGGTTAAACCTCTCTGGGTATTCCCTGGTATAAAAAAAGATAAGCTGGGAATTTCCGTTTCAAAAGAAACAAAACAATTTTGTTCATATATATTTCACAAATTTGAGATGCAAAGTTATATTCACTGAAATATTATTATACTTTTAATGTAACTATTAATATTAAAAATTTTATACTAGCTTATAAATACTGGTCATTTTTCTATGGCTAGCCTTTGGTTTAAAGGATGTGGTTCAACTTGACAAGTCTGTTATTACTTTTTCACAGTATACTTTTTAAAAAATTCCTTTAGTTGTAGATAGACATAATACCTTTATTTTATTTTTACATGGTGCTGGGGATCAAACTTAGTGCCTAACATGTATTAGGCAAGTGCTCTACCACTGAGCTCCAACCCCAACCCCTAAATCTATTTTTATAACATATACGTGCTGTTATTTATGTTTACAATCATATTTACTGAAATTCAGTTTTCATCTCTTTCTATTTTGTAATGCTACATCAGTTCAGAAAAGTGGATATATAGCAAAATGGTTCCTTGAAGTATAAAAGTCACATTGAGAGTAATATAAATATGAAATCTTAACAATTGTAAGGATCATTATTGAATAGGACTCAAATGCAAGCTGCAGAGATACAAGTCCTATGTGTCCAGTGCTATGCTGGAAGCATAATAGCAAAATACTGAAAAATTGGGATTTATCAAACCAGTGCCCTATTGCTTTCATGAGACTTCTAAAATTGTAGTCACTTTCAAAGTATAGTCAACTCGTTGAATACTAACATTTTGGCCAGTGATGGACAGCATATATAACAGTGGTCCTACAATATTTTATTGCCTAGTGACATTGTGTTTGTGATAAGTACTAGTTATTATATTTGCACGACAGTGAAGTTGGCTAAACAACACATTTCCCAGACTTAGTCCCTCTTGTTAGTGAAGCATGACTATATAGTGGCCCCTTTGGTAAATCATTCAAGGTTTCCCTTAAGGGTAAAATAATGTTTCTCAGTGCAGAACCAATCCATTTCATTACCAAAAAGAAAAGAACCTCAACTACAGAGACATCATTCAAAGTTGCATTCCTTAGAGACAAAAAGCTGGTACTGAAAAAACACATAGTAATGGAACATTCCTTGGAAGATCTCTAAGTTAATAATAGCTGTTTTTGTCAAAAAGGACAAAGAACAAGACATTAGCAAAAGCTTTTCTATCAAACACCACTGTGAACATGAAGGACTGTGAATCGCATGCCATATGTAAGAGGCACTGTGATTGCATATGCACACTAGAAGTTAATTTCAATTTACCACTAAATGAGCCCTCTGTGCAATCAGCACCTTTTGCTTTTGAAGCTCATTATGAGGATCAAAGTACAAAGTGAAAAGAGAGCCCAAAGATCTACACTGATGGTGGATGGGGAAAAAAAAGGAGTAGCTCTGTAGGATAAAAGATACTGCATTTAATATCAATACGTGCCACCACATCTTCCTCAGAGAAGAGTTGATGATTGTGATAATCTAATCTTCACTTAATATGGCCAATCCTTCATAGCCATGGGTTCTGCATCTCTAGATTCAACCAACTGCAGACTGAAAATATTTTTTAAAAAACTTGCACCTGGGGCTGGGATTGTGGCTCAGTGGTAGAGCGCTCGCTTCACACAGGCGGGACCCAGGTTTGATCGATCCTCAGCACTGCATGGAAATAAATAAGTGAAATAAAGGTATTGTGTCCAACTACAACTAAAACAAACAAACAAACAAACAAAAACTTGCACCTGTATTAAACATGCACAGACGTTTTTCCCCTTGTCAGTATTCCCCCAAACAATACAGTACAATAACTATTTACTATATTTATACTATATCAGATATTATAAGTGATCTAGAAATGATTTCTAGTATATGGGAAGATATGCATAAGTTATAAGAAAATGCTATACCATTTTATATAAGGGACTTGAGTATGGATTTTGGTATCTATAGGGGGTTCCTAGAACCCTAGGGACAACTGTACTGAAAAAAAAAATAAACAATTATGGAGCTAGGTGTGGTGGTGCACACCTGTAATCCCAGAGACTCAGGAGGCTGAGAAAGGAGACCACAAGTTCAAAACCAGCCTCAGGAACTTAGTGAGATACTCAGCAACTTAGCAAGACACTATCTCAAAATAAAAATAAAAAGGACTGCGGATATGGCTCCCTGGTAAGTGTGCCTTTACAACTGAGTGTTCAATCCCTAGTACAAAAAAAAAAAAAAAAAAAAAACCACCTTGCAGATTATGGCCAATCTATCTTTTCAGTGTGAAGTATGTACAGTGGGTACCAGTGTCTGCTTTCTCAGACGAAGTACACTGGCTGTTAAGGGGAAAGGTGTTCACACAGATATTTAAAATGAGAAATGAGAGACTGAGGCTATAGCTAAGTGGCAGAGCACTTGCCTAGTATATGTGAGGCACTGAGTTCGATCCTTTTTATGTGCTGCACCACATAAAAAAAGAAATAAAATAGAGATATGCTGTCCATCTACAGCTACAAAAAAATGAGGCATGACATAAAACGATTTCTTTATAACAATAATAATACTGATGAAGACTATTTCTATGACCTTAGGTGACTCAAGTAGTATACTTTAGTAATCATATTTGGGGCATCCTGAGTCTTAGACAAAAACATCATGATTTTTAATGACAAGATCTTAGGAACTTTTTTAAACTTTTTTTTTTTAGTTTTAGATAGACACAATGCCTTTATTTTATTTTATTTACTTTTATTTGGTGCTGAGGATTGAACCCAATGCCTCACACATGTGAGGCAGGCACTCTACCACTGAGTTATAGCCCCAGACCAGGATAACTTGAAATGATCAAACTGCCATGCAGATAGCTGAATCTCCATGAGTTTGACTTCCCTTGTAGTTGACAGTTTTCTTTACAGAGTGGGGAAATGAATTTTTGATATGTTATTGGCATATTTAAAAACTACATTGAAATGCTGCAAAATGATACAAAGAAACATTTTCCAGAATCAAAGAGTAGATGAGGGATCCACTCACCATTGTCAGCGAGAAATGCAGAGCCTCCCAGCTTTTAAGCAAGAATATGCTTGTTTCCTCAGCTGTGGAAAGTGACCTTCAGTAAGAAATTACTATAATTTCTGTGTCCATATTTACCCTGAATGTACAGCTCTATCAGAGTCAAATCACTTTTAAACATCCTTGATGACCTATAATTCTAAGTTAGGCTTTTTGTTAACAAAAATAGGGTAAGAAAAGAAATGAGGGGCTGGGGCTGTAGCTCAGTGGTAGAATGCCTGCCTCTCACATGTGAAGCACTGGATTCCATCCTCAGCACCACTTAAAAATAAATAAATAAAGATATTGTGTCCATCTACAACTAAAAAAAAAAAGAAAAGAAAGAAAAGAAGTGGAAAAGCTGTCCTAGAGTTTAAGATTATAAACAATGTGATATCTCTTATAAATATATGAAATATGGTATGATTAATTTAAAATCATTTAATATTTATATTTTTAAAGATTATGGTGCATAATTTTGACTTTATATTCTAAAATACATCTATAAATTCATAGGAGGTATCTCTTAAAAGTCAGGGTTTCCACCAGAATACAATAATTTATTGTGCATGTGACAATTTGTTAAAAGGGGTGGTCTCATGTCAAGTGTTCTCACCACAATAAAATAAATAATATGGCTGGGCACAATTGCACACACCTGTAATCCAGTTAATTGGGAGGCTGAGACAAGGGTACAACAAGCTTGAAGTTAGCTTCTACAAACTAGCAAGACTCTGTCTCAAAATTTAAAAAAATAAAAATAAAAAGGACTGTGATAAAGCACCCTTGGATTCAATCCTCAAGATCCAATAAAAAAAAATGTGTTTATATTTGGCCATTTTCAGGTATCATTTTTCTGTATGCTTTATTCATTTTGTTTTGCTGTGTATATAGTATATAAAATGGACAAATGATTCCCAATTGTTCAACATTCAGTCTCTAGATGTTAAAGAGGTTGCTAATATGACCAAGTAGTTAGCAAAGTTGGTACCTTGGTACATTTTGTGTTGCAATTCATAGGAAAACTTGTCATCTGTAAAAGACTTCTGGGTAGGAATTTGTTCAACCATCTCTAAGTGTTACATATGTCTGTGCTTGCCCACTGGATTGAAAGTCAAGAGAAGGGGGCTGGGGATGTGGCTCAAGCAGTAACGCGCTCACCTGGCATGCACGGGGCACTGAGTTCGATCCTCAGCACCACATAAAATAAAATAAAGATGTTGTGTCCACCGAAAACTGAAAAATAAATATTAAAAAAATTTAAAAAAAAAGAAAGTCAAGAGAAGGAAGTGAGGAGGGAAAGGTTCAAGAACAAAATGGTCATATTACAAGGTGCCTCAGATTATAACCATTGCTAAGTGTGCAATTTTATTTTCCAGTGCTGTGTGCAGAGTGGACAGGTTCTTATGTGGAATATCTAGTCCTTCTATGTATTCAGAAATATGTGATACATCTAAACGTAAAAGTAGTAGGATTTTTTTTTTAAATGCACTTTTTTTTTTAAAGGGGAGGGGTTTGAAGATGTCAATGATAGAGTGCTTGCCTAGCATGTGTGAGGCCCTGGGTTCCATCCCCCAGTATAGCAAAAATAGATAATATGAATAATTTTTTAAGTTCAGAGAAGCACCACTACCATGAATAAAGCTCAGTTCTTAATCTAGTGGGATTCCTAGTCTAATTGTGAGTCAGACATTGAGAAACAATTAATTACAGTGATGTGATCACAGCAATTACAGAAGTATCTGCTGGGGTTTAGGGAAGAAGAGGAGAGGGATGTCTCACTTTTGGTTGGAGAGTTGATGAACGCCTGCCAAAAAGCAGAGAGGACTTCACACACTAAGTCACAGAAACAGGAAGAGCCATGGGAGATTCTGGCAACCATCAGCTATTTCTGATGGCTACACTTCCTACTGCATGAGGCATGAGAGGCGGAACTGGAAAGCAAAGCCAGTCTCAAACCTCGGATGGCTTTACCTGCCCTGCTAAGGTGAGGTTACCTCTAGCCAGTAAGGACAATTTAACCAAAGAATAGAGATGATCAAATTCACGTTTTAGAATGAGGGCTCTGTTTGTAGTCAGGGGACCGATAAGGGAATAAAACTGGAGGCAATTTAAACAGTCTAGATGAGAAATAACGATCGAAGAGAGTGACAGTGAAAATAAGAACAGTCTAAACCAATAAATTTCTTGGAAATAACAGGATTTGGTCACAGGTTGGATTTAGGGAAGAAAAAAAGGAATTTCCTAGTTTGGGTTCAATTTGCTGAGACTGAGAAAATAGGTTTGCTGTGTATATTGGTTAACTATTGCTGTGTAAAAAATCACCCACAACTATTGGCAGCTTAAAGCAACAAATGTGCTGTCTCAGTGTTTCTGTGGGTCCGGAGTCTGGAGGAGGCTTAGCCGGCTGGCTCAAGCTCAGGATTTCTTGTCAGGATACTAGCAGGGACCCCAGCATTTGAAGGCTCGGCTGGAGCTGGAAGATCCACTTCCAAGTTCACTCACATGCCTGGTAAGGTACAGCTGGTTGTTGGTGGCCTGTCTTAGTTCCTTACCAAGTGAACCTCTCTATAGCACTGTTAGAATATCCTACCAACATGGCGGTTGGCTTTCCAAGAGCAAGTGACCCAAAAGAGAGGAGATCAGAAAGAAGCCAGCCACAACGTCTTTAAAGGCCTAGTCCCTTCATGCCATCACTTCTGTCTTATTCCACTAGCTGGAAAGAAGATGCTGAGTCTGGTCCATGGCCAAGGGGAGGGACATTAAGCTCCACCTCTTAAAAGGCAAAGTATCAAAGCATTTGTGGAAACATTTTAGAAGCATCACACTATGGAAGTGGAGTTGAATTCATGTTAAAATTCATGCTGAATTTGAAATGCCCAAGACATATCACTGGAAAGGCTCAACAGTTGCCTTCACCAAGAACACAGCAAGGTCCCAAGAACACAGCAAGGTAAGATCACAACTAAGAAGAATTCAGCAAGATGATAGAATTAAGTAGGAAACTAAAGGTAAAGGAAATGGAGTCTGGCTCTCCTAAAAACTGAGCCCTGAAAGGAAGTCAACAGTTACAGGCAGAATAGAGGATGCTGGTTCAGTTCTTTTTAATGATAAGAGGCATATGAGTGAGTTTTTAGGTAGACGGAGAAATTAAAATATGAATGATAAGGGGATAATTGACAAAGGTCTGGGCAGAATCCTTCATCCGTCAACTTGAGGCCCAGGGGGGGACACCTCTTTATTGAGAGAAAGGAAAAAGAAGAAAGAATTAGTGCTATTTAGCATGGTTCTGTCTCTAGAGCAAATGGATAGGTGAGAAATCAGTTTAATTGTTACCTACATCTTCCTTTCTTCCCTTATACTGGATGCAGACCCTTGTTTCATCTCTCTGGCCTATACTAGGTTTCAGTACGGTGGCTGACTTGCTACCCCAACCTCTACCCTCCCTACAGTCCCTGCTCCTCCCTGGAATGCCACTTCATTGGGCTGCTTATCTAAGAAGTGATGACTTCTACTTGGTCTCAGAATCTCCTCAGTGGAAATCTCCATCCACAGCTCCAATAGACTTGGTATCTTGGGGTTGTTCCTGCTCCCAGCTTGAGGTCTAGTAGGATCTCAGCCTGGTTCCCTGGTTTGGGTAAGGTACTAAATATCCTTGAATTCTAGTTTCTCTTCAGTGTGAAACAAATGAAACAGTATATCCACTGATGTTACTACCTTTTGGGTCTATTCAAAATTGTTCTTATTCAACGTTCAATCAATCTAGTTCCCTTTCTATTAGGTATGACCTCAACAAAATTTGGCCAAACAGCAGGTGAACATTAAACGATGACAATTCCTGGAAATGAATATGCTGATACCAGCAATTCCCTATTTTAGCAGTCACCATGGTGACAATGAGCACGTGTGAATGTTTAAAGTTTTCTTTGAAACATACCATCTTACTAACTCATGATATTAAAACTATAGAAATTATGGGGATATTTCCTATTTGAAAAATTTTAATGAACAAAGCAATTAAGTTAGTAATATTTTAGTTACTGTTTATAAGTCACATACTTTTCTAGGCTTTTCTATTATAGGTCCCTTTTCTAGGTACTTTTCCTTATCATATTTAATTCCACATAAGCCACTATGGAATAGGAATATTTTTCTCCTTCTGAGCTGTTGAGGAAACTGGGGAGCAAGGTAATTTATTCAAGTCCACACAGTTTGCATATAGATAACTTGAGATTTATACAGAATCTTACCTAACTCTAAGGTGCACGCTTCCCATTTGCCACAATGTCTTTCCAATAAATAGTAATTAATATTAATTATTAACTATATCAACCTCCTACTATATGTTGCCCCCAAGGTGATCCACTATCACCCTGCCTTAATATTATTTTTCCTTAGAACTGATCACAATCTGGGGCTGGGGTTGTGGCTCAGTGGTAGAGTGCTTGCCTAGCACATGTGAGGCACTGGGTTCAAACCTCAGCACATTAAAAAAAATGAAATAAAGATATTATGTCCACCTATGACTACAAACTAAATATTAAAAAAAAAGAACTGATCACAATCTGAGATTTTCTTATTTATTGCCTAACTCCCCCACTAATTATAAATTCAATGAGAACAGCGTTCTTGTCTATTTTGTTGCCCCCTGCATGTCGGTACGCAGGAAATTGTTTAGAGAAAGCAAGTAATCAATAAATATTCATTTAATTAAATGAATAAAGGGCTGGGATTGTGGCTCAGCAGTAGAATGCACGCCTAGCACGTGCGAGGCCCTGGTTCGATACTCAGCACCACATAAAAAATAAAATAAAGATACATAAAAAAAATTAAAACATATTTGAATAAAAAAATGAATAAAAATTCCAAAGGTGGAAAAAGCACTAAAATAAATGTTTACATAAATATAGCAGTTTAAAAGAAATAATATGTCAAGCTCAAGACTAAATTTAAATAAGTATCTTGAAGAAATAACCAAATGATTTTTGTACTAGGTTTTTCCATGTACACTATTTTCAGTAAAGCAGTGAAGCAGTTAGCAAACTTGTAAGATCATAATAACAAAAATGTGCTTATATTAGTCTGAAATTGTAGCTAAGAAGTTCTTCTTTACCAGCTCATGCATACATTAGTCTAAAAATTTGTAACATTTTTTTTTCTTGGAGAATATCCATAGTGAGCTTATTTAGCTAAAGGAGGATGAAGCTATCAAATGTAACCTAAATTGGGCCATTTAATGTCAATATATTATAGACCAAAAAAAAAAATCATCCTAATTTCCTCTGCCAACTTTATCAGCAAGTTCATTTCTTGTGTCATTGGGGAGCTGGGGTAAAATACTGTAGAGTGACCAACAGAGAATACTGACTTCTGTTAGCAAAATCAATTCAAATCAGGTAAGTGGATGCATCTCCTAACAATGAATTAGGCCCCAAGAATTATCTAAAGTATTTCACTGTTAAGATACTACTAAAATCTTCCAACATGACTTCCCTTCAAAATAATTTTATTGAATTAATTGAAGGCAGAAGGATCACTTGAGCCCAGGAGTTCAGGGCCAGCCAGAGCAACATAGAAAAATCTCATTAAAAAAAAAAGGAGTTTTATAGAACGTCCACATATGGACATAAAAATACATGTAGCATGGGGTGGGGCTGTAGCTCAGTGGCAGAGTGCTTGCCTAGCATGTGTGAGGCACTGGGTTCTAAGCACCACATAAAAAAACCACACGAATAAAGGCATGCTGTCCATCTTCAACTATTAAAAAAATATGTGTAGCAGCGATAGTATGATTAGGTTAGTATGAGCAAATTTCTAGGAAAAAAAAATTTACTGTATACACAGAAAAGATCTGAAAGAATAGAAACAAAACAGTTGGAGGAAAATTGGGAATTTTCACTATGTCAAGCATCTACATTATCTGCAACTTTTACCACAAGCAGGAATTATTACTTTTTTTCTTTTTTTCTGCTTTTCTTTATTTTCATTTTTATTTTTTTTTATTTTTTTGTAGTTGTAGATGGACAGCATGCCTTTATTTTTTTGGTTTAGTTTTATGCAGTGCTAAGGATCAAACCCAGTGTCTCACACATGCTGGGCAAGTGCTCTGCCACTGAGCTGCAGCCCCAGTCCCTCTTCTTTTCTTTGAGATGAAATTTCACTATGTTGCCCAGGCTAGTCTTGAACTTGTGGGCTCAAGCCATCCTCTTGCCTCAGTCTCCTGAGTAGCTGGGACTACAGGTGCAGGCCACCACTCCTGGCTAAGAATTACTTTTTGAAAGAAGACATCACATTTAGAAACCAAAATATTTCTTTAAATAGTGTCTTTTTATATTTATACACATTTTACTTGTTAAATATAGTGGTTAATATTTTAGTCATTCCCTTTAAGTTCTATTTATTCACTCAAATGCAGGTTATAAATAAATCTACTTTCCCGTGTCCTCTGCCTAAAACTTCTTCGAGCAAATTGAAAAAAAAAATAACTATAACTTTACAGTCCTTTTATTATTTCACTTGAAACTATTATTAAAATGCTATACTACCACTCCCTCAAGTCAAAGCAAACCTAGGACCTGACATGAGGCTTCCTTGGTTGCTCCTTTTAATGACTAAGTTCTATGCTTATATTCATCTTTAATTTAATGACTACATATAAAAAGATTCTATGTTTTTCTCATTTCCTCTTTTAAAATTTTTATTTTAATGGATATATAAAATTGTACATATGAATGGGGTACCATACCATATAATGTTCAATACCTGTATATATCACGGTGTGATGTTTTCATCTGAATTCAATTTGTTTAGAATCCTGTCATACTCTTCCGGGTGAAGATAAGGAAAAGAAACTGAGCCACTGACTGACTTCAAAAGCATACAGTAATACAGTAGGAGAGTCATTCAATAAAAGAAAAAGCACAGGTCTCCTATCCAAAGGCTCAGCACACCAGTTTTATACTACTCACTTCTAGGGTGAACCCTTAAACCTTTGAGAGTCACTTTCAACAAGCATGCAAACTGAATCCCCACCATTACCTTACTTAATCCACTGGGAAGAACAGTCTCATACCTTATAATAGCCATTTTAATATGCTGAAGCCAATAAAATGCTTTCCATTCAACAAGAGAAACAAGTTCTGAAACACTTAATTATTAGCCCACAGCCTACCAACATATCCACACAACCTAACTATTCTCCACTCAGTCAGAACATTAGAAAAATACTTGAATCAGGCTAAGGAGGAAGCTCAGTGATAGAGCAAGGAATGTGCAAGGTTCTGGGTTCTATCCCTGCACTGCCCCTACCACAAAAGTATATTTATATTTATAAAAATGACTATAAATTATTAAGTATGATTTAAGCACACATTGATACTAAAAAAGGAATAAAAGGATGGGGGAATAAAGTTCTTCTCTAAAGAATACGAGTTAACTAATGTAAAAAAAAAATAATAGAATTAGGAAATTACCATTTTGTAACCCTGATATATTGATCAAGATGTGTCAAAAGTGTTGAGTAGAAAGTGGTTGGGGGAAAAGCATGCTCACTTGATATCAAAGTTTCACCCCACAGATAATGTATTAATTACAAAAAAGAAGATGTGATCAAGCTTGCCTTCCCCCCCAGCTGAGCAATCTGACATCATGGGCCTCCTCATGAGACATAGGGAGATATGCAACATCACCTGTGTAGCCTGCTTGTCAACGCTATTCCTTTGAAGCTCATCATGAGTTTCGTGAAAGACATACAAATTCAGAACATGGGACAGTTTACTGCTTGCCTAGCCTCTTAAATAAAACCGTTTCACAAAAACATAGCATGAACTTGGGCTACCAGTAAGGTGGATAAGGTTTTCCTTATTCCACCCCTGAAGTACAGTTAAAAATACTGGACATTGGAGATAGAACAAATATAAACAGGTTCTGAAAGGTGGGGAGAAGAAGGCAGGCTGTCTGTCTAGGGAACCTACAGCCCAAGGAACACCCCAGTGATGAGTCAATAAATTTTCTTATTGCCTCGTTACCCCAAACTTGGAGCTGAAAAAGCAAGTGATTTGGAATCACTGAAAGGCACAGATGTAAAGAACCTTAAGAAAAGCCTACTCAGGCCAAAGGACCACGAAAGGGGCATTCTAGTAAGATGGAAACCATTTAGGCCACACTGCTCTACTCCAGTCCAGTAACACACAAAAAAACTAGGCCTTACCCTACCCCCATTCTAACAGGAGAATAGGGATTCCAGGCTTCCACCTTCATGAAGACATACAAGGCACCTAGTGCCTCACTAGGACAATGTCAGAAAAAGCTGGCAAGAATGAGGAACCCACTCCACCACCATCCTCCCAGCAGCATCAGTGGAATTGGTACTTCCAATCTGTCTTAGTCTGGTTTTGTTGTTGTTGCTGTAATAAAATACTTGAGGCTGGGTACTTTACAAAGAAAAGAGGTTCATTTATCTCAGTTCTGGAAGTTCAAGAGCCTGATACCAGCATCTGTTCAGCTTCTGGTGAGAGCCTTCCTGCTGGGTCCTAATACAGCAGAAAATATCCCACAATGATACAGAGTATGCAAGCCAGAGAGGCTTGTTTTTATAATAAAGTCACTCCAGTTATAACCCATTAATGTTCTAATCCAAGTAGAGTTCTTATGATCCAAACACACTTCTTAATTTTGCCACCTGGTCCTACCTTTTTTTTTTTTTTTTTTTTTTTTGTACTGGGGATTTAACCCAGGGGCACTTTACCAATGAGCTACACCTCTAACCCTTTTTATTTTTTGGGTCATGGTCTCACTAAATTGCTTATGGCCTTGGTAAATTGCTGAGGCTGGCCTCAAACTTGCTATCCTCCTGTCTTAGCCTCTTGGGCCACTAGGATTACAGGCATGTGTCACTGCATCCAGCTGATTCCACTTCTTAATATCTCATGATACAAATTAAATTGCAAAGTGAATTTTTGTTTTGTTTTGTTTTGGTTTGGTTTTGGTACCAAAGATTGAACCCAGGAACCACAGATTGAACCCACTGAGCTACATACCCAGCTCCTTTTATATTTTGTTTTGAGATAGGGTCTCACTAAATTGCTTAGGACCTCGCTAAATTGCTGAGACTGGCTTTAAACTTGCGTTCCTCCTGCCTCGGCCTCCTGAGCTGCTGGGATTAGAGGCGTATATCACCATGCCTGGCTGCAAAGTTAGTTTTGATGAGCATATTCAAACCATAGCACACTCCTGCCCAGCAGAGTGAAGGCAGCCTTTCCCCTTCCTGTTGTATAGTGTTATTCAATTGAGAAGAGATCAACAAGCACCAACACCGAGATTATACAGATGTCAGAATTATCTGATAGTAATTTTTAAGAAGCCATCATCTTTAAAACAATTATGAATGTGATAATAAAGAAGTAAAAGATACATATTTTGATGGAATTTTAGAATTGAAAAATATAATAACCAACACCCCTCAAAATGTAAAAGAATCACAAAAGAAAGTGCCCTCAACAGAAAGAAAATTAGGAAAGAGGGAACTTAAAAACATGAGAACAGAAGAAATAACATGTTAAAAAAAAGTTATGTATTTACAATGAAATTTCTATCTTAAGATTTCTAAATTAGCTTCAATGGATGAAGCAAAAATTATAACTGTGATCCTAAAAGTATGTAGAAACTCATAAATAGGGAAAATAAAGAAAGATAAAGTTTCTACACTTCACTGAAGTGGTAAAACACTGATGCCTGCAGATTTTGAAAAGTTATATAAAGTAATAATTAGAGCAACCACTAATAACATTATGCAAAGAGATAGGAAGAAAAAGACTTCAGAAAAATCCAAATGGAATTCTAAAGATATTCAAAAAAAATCCATAGGAAGACAGAAAAAAGAAAACAGAAAAATAAAAATTAAAAAATAGAGATGTTGTGTCCACTGAAAACCAAAAAAAAAATAAATAAATAAATAAATAATTCTCTCTTTTTTTTAAAGAGAGAGGGAGAGAGAGAGAGAGAGAGAGAGGATTTTTTTTTAATATTTATTTTTTAGTATTTGGCAGACACAACATCTTTGTTTGTATGTGGTGCTGAGGATCGAACCCGGGCCGCACACATGCCAGGCGAGCGCGCTACTGCTTGAGCCACATCCTCAGCCCCTGAGATAATTTATACAGTATTTTTGGTGCATCTGTGTTTGACTGCCACTGTCACATATGAGATCAGGTGTGAAGTTTTCTCCTTGTGGCATCATATTGGCATTCAAGAAATTTTTGATTTAGGAACATTTCAGATCTTGGATTTTTGGACTTAGAGGTGGGTGCTCAATCAGTATAACAGTCTGCTGATAAATATATAGTAAGTACCAATTGTGTATCAGGTGCTGAGATTATTGTGAGGAATAGGATGCAAATTCTGTCTATTAAGTTAATGTTTGAGTGGGGAGACAGATGAGTGGGCAGGCAGTTACCAGAAAGGATGACAAGGGTTGAGCACAAAACTGGGCAGTAGGGGTAGGGAGCAGGGCATGTCAGATAAGATTTCTTAGAAGGCAGTAGCTAAATAAAGTGAGCAGAAGAGTTAGCCAGGATAAGGCAAAGAGGCAAAGGCCTTTTTTTTTTTTTTTTTTTGATACTTCATCTGCAAAATCTATGAGGTGAGAGTTTAGCCCAATAAAACTGGAAAGTGGAGATCATGGTTTTGTGGTATCAAGGAAAGGGAGAATTAGGGTAGATTGAGACTTGGAGCAGTAAGCAACCCAAAAGTAGGAAGCAGGAATGACAACAGGGATGGGGAAAAAATTCTGACATAGAATCAGGAATGCTGATAATCAAAGGTTGATGAAGATGAGTCCCATGCTAGTTAAATGTGCCAGAAAACATAAGAAAACATGAGAGCATGCCAACTCACTTTATGAGGCTAAAATAACCCAGGTAGAGAACAGTAGAAGCCCATAAAAATAAACTATAGACCAAGTTCATGTATGATATGTGTGTAAATATCCTAAATATAAGCACAAAATGAGTCCGGCAGACCATTAAAAGAGTAATAAATTTTGACCAAATAGATTTTAGTCTAGAAATTTCCTGAATGTTCCGATAATTGGATGTATGTTCGTCTAATACATTAAACAAATAAAAGGAAAAAGCTATATAATCATCTTTGGAGAGTGCGGATAAATGCTCCAATAATGGGGCTGGGGTTGTGGCTCAGTGGTAGAGCGCTCGCCTCAAATGTGCGAGACCCTGGGTTCCATCCTTAGCACCACATACAGACAAAGATGTTGTGTCCGCCAAATACTAAAAAATAAATATTAAAATTCTCTCTCTCTCTCCCTCTTTCTCACTCTCTCTCTCACTCTTTCTTTGAAAATAAAATAAAAATTAAAAAAAATTATCTTAGGCTATGTGTATAAGGTGTATACAAAACATGAATCAATTTTTTGTTTAGACGCGCGTCCCCTCTCTGAGATCTCTCATGTTTAAGCAATTATTCCAAAATCCCCAAGCGTTTCAGACAAGAGTTACTCAAACTTTGTATAACCTTGCACCTAAGCTAGAAAAGAAGGAAGAAAAAATAAATCCTAGTGGGCTGCTGGGGGCATGTAGGATGGTGCAGTCACTCTGGAGAACATGGTGGCAGTACATGGTTGTCCTGTAGTATCCACAGGGCCTAGGTTCCAGGATGCCCCTCAGGTACCAAAATCTTCAGATGCTCATGTCCCTTACAAAAAGTGGTGTTGTATTTGCACAGCCCCTTCCCATATCCTCCTCTGTATTTTAAATTTTCTCAAGATTACTTGTAATTCCCAATTCAATGTAAAATGCTATGCAAATAATTGTTATACTGTGTTGCTTAGGGAATAATCAGAAGGAACAAAAGCCTACACGTGTTCAACATAGATGTAAATTTTAAAAATAGTTTCCATCCATGATTGGTTGAATTTGTAAACACGAAACCCAGAGATATGAAGGGCCAATTGTTTAGGCACACACTATGACCAGGCAATGCCACTCCTAGATCTAAATTTCAAAGAGACTCTCACATAAGCCCATAAGGAGACATGTTTGAGTTTCATTCAACATTTCTTGTGGTGTCTGGGAGTAGGAATAAATCTGGGCACCATCCATAGGAGAGCAGAAAGGCAAAATGTGGCAGATATGAAGACCAGGGAGCCACAAAGCAACAGGAATGGACCGTGAGTGATGATAAACATGATGATGAGTGATGCCACTTAGAAACAGAAAAAAGGCCATAACATGACACTAAAATTACATGCATACAATACAGTATACATATAATGAAAGCATACCTAGGAAACACATCAGAATAGTTGGCTATGAGAGGAAGGAAATGAGAGTGGAGCGTAGGGATCACACAGAATGAAAGGGCACGTGAACCAACAAATTCAGGACCAAGCAAAGCAAGAGAGGGACTTGCACGGACCTGTGATGACAAAAGAGTAAAGAATGAGAATATAACTAACTCAGCCCGCCCCCCCACACCATGCCTGGGGAAAGGGAGCAAATAGGTCTAAAACCAGAAACAGACCACAGAGTAAGGCAGAAAAGATGATTTGACAATGGAAGCCCACGCTCAGGTTCAATAACCTCAAAAAGTCTTTCAAACAAAAACCTTTCATTATGCCACCCACTGCAGACAGAACTCAGACAACTCAAGCAGTTCATTTCAGCTCGGTGCTTTGTATCATCATCCTTGGCACGGAACAAAATTCATTTGCGTGTTAAGCAGGGGATATAGAATGGAGAAGAGACTGCTTTCTCCCTTTTAGCTGTTCTTTCGATAATAGGCACCAACTATAAGCATGTCATCCTTCCAAGGAGACACAGGATGTATAATTAAGTATGACTTGCTGTTTGGTCCTCAAGGAATCCTCAATCTGGTGGGAGGTCAAATTCATACAAACAAGAAGTTAAGTGATAAAAACTGTAATGCCACCACAGAAGGGGAAGTTAGTGACGAAATGTCATGTGAACCCTGGAAGGAGTTTGGGGGAATAGTGATTACAGGAATGGTAGTGGTGCAGGTGATGAACCCAACCTAATTCCATTTTAAGATTGGGAGCCATCTCGTCACAAAATCACGAAAGGTTCATTTCTGTTTTACTGTAAAATACTAAGATTTCTATTTGGCCTGACCATAATTTGATGTTTTAAAAACTTGCTTGGGATTCCTGTTTGTGCTTTGAACTTATCCGTGCCGGCTTTCCTTGACCAGATAACAACCCTCCCTGAAATCCCAGCTACTCCTCATTAACTTTGAGGTTGGAATCTGAGTTTGCTTCCTATCTTGAGATGTTAAACAATGCAGATCATAAAGCTCTGTCTGCCCTTGTATCACGCTTGCTAGAACACAGTTAGCTGTAAGCTCCCAAGGCACCCCACTTTTTGTGCCATAAAAACTTCCCTGTAATCAGATCAGCTGCTGTTCTCTGGCCCTGTTTTTCTGAGTGAGACAGCTGCTGACCAGCTCTCTCTTGTGTCCACAATATAAGCTTGCTTTAATTTGGTTTAAATTGGAGTCAATGGTCTTTTCTTTGCATCGTGGTTCAATAGTAAGGGGTTGCAATCAGGATGGTTCTATGGAAAGGATGTAAATGAAATTTGGGATGGCTATGTTGGATGATGTTCATCTTGAAGTGACTAAACGTCAATTAAGGGGAAAAATAAATGTAAATTTTTGAGTGTTTCCTTTATGCTCTTTCACGATTATACCTTCAAGTCTATTTAGCACGTGCCATGCTTTGGTATCTTTGACCACAGGAAATGGTTCTTTGACCACAGTTTGTTTATTTTGTATTTCCACAATGCTGGCAAACCTGGGGCATCAGGCACGCGAGGCTGGACATATGCCACCCCAGTTTGTTTTGTAATACTCACATAAATGCTGTTCTGTCCTTGTGAGAGGGCAAAAGACACTTATCTGGCTGGGAGAAGTCATTTCTGGGTACAGTGCCCATCTTTTTTTGAGAAAAATAAGAAGGAACTTTTGAAGGAAAACATAAACATAGCAGGTCTGAGATTGCTGCTATTCCTAAAGAACCCGAGGTTGACCCAACTTGGCAGGCATTTGGAAACTGGGGTTCCCACTATCCTCAGTGGTCAGAGTGACTCATTGTGCCTAAACTATTTGTGCAAACACTCGGTTTATGCTGAACACCTGCTTTCTTTCTGGGAGTCTGGAATGTGCTAGGCAAAGGGGGTCCTGTGTGATCAGCTCTCAGTAAAAACCCTGAGCTTTGACTCTCTAGGGACCTTCTCTAGTTGGCAACATTTCATGTGTTATCACAGCTCATTGCTAGGAAAATTAAGCACATCTTGTGTGACTGCACTGGGAAAGGAATCTTGGAAGCTTGTGCCTGGTTTTAGATGTGGACCCCATAATAAACCTTTTCCTTTTGCTGATTTTGCTTTGCATCCTTTCACTGTAATAAATTATGGTCATGAAAGCCGGGTTTAGTGGCTCATACCTATAATCCCAGCAACTCAGGAAGCTGAAGCAGGAAGATCACAAGTTCAAGGCCAGTCTGGGCAACTTAGTGACACCCTGTCTAAAAATAAAAAAGGGTGGGAATGTAGCTCAGTGGTAGAGTGTTCCTGAGTTTAATCTCCAGTATCACTAAAAATAAAAATAATTAAACAACAAATAAAATTATGGCCATGAACACAACTACATTCTGAGTACTGTAAGCCACTGGCAGTATCTACGAAAGCTATCTACAAAAGATATGCACACTCTAGGGCTGGGGTTGTGGCTCAGCCATAGAACTCCCGCCTAGCACATGCAAGGCCCTGGGTTTGATCCTCAGCACCACATAAAAATAAATAAATAAAATAAAGATATATATATATACACACACACACACACATACATACACACACACCCTTTATATGATGAAGTCGCACTCCTGGCTATAAACTCACAGAAACATACATTCACTCAACAAAAGATAAGTGCTAGAATGTTCACGACAGCACATTACATAAAGTCCCAAACTGCAAACAACCCAAATGCCAATAGAGGTAAAATGAATACATACATAATAAATATATACACAATCGGATACATATAATAATAAGAATGAAATTAATCAAAAATGAAATAAGCCAAACTCAGAAGGTCAAGAGTAGTTATGTTTCTCTCATATGGAGAAGGTACAAAGGAAAAAGGAAAAGAAAGGTGGTGATGGTGAGATCACTTCTTGAAAATCAAAGGGAGACCAGGTGTGGTGGCGCACACCTAAAATCCCAGCAGGACAGCAGGCTGAGGCAGCAGGATCCCAAGTTCAAGGCCAGCCTTAGGGACAGCAAGGTGCTGAGCAACTCAGAGAAACCCTGAGGAAATAGAGCTGGGATGTGGCTCAAGTGCCTCTGAGTTCAACCCCTTTTACCACCCCCCCCAAAAAATCAGAGGGAGATCAGTAGAGTAAAAGGACCATGGTGGGAGGGGGGGAGAGAGGGAGGAAGTGTTGGGGAGTGATACTGCCCTAATTATATTGCTATATTGCATACATATATGAATACATAACGACAAATCTCATCATTATGTACAACTTAATGCACCAATAAAAAATGTGGAAGAAGAAAAAAAAAGAATGAAATTAACCACAACTGCACTCAAGAATATAGACAAATCTCACAAATGTAAAGTTGGTGGAAAGAAGCCAGAGTCAAAAAAAAATACAGACTGTATAATTCTAATGTTAAGTAGAAAAATGCAAAATTAATCTATTGTGTTAGAAATCAAAATGGAGGGGCTGAGGGTGTAGCTCAGTAGTAGTGTACCTGCCTAGGATACACGAGGCTTTGGGTTCAATCCATGGCACTACAAAATTAAAACAGAACTATACACATCAAAATAGTGGTTATCCTTGGTGGTAAGCAGAACAAAGCAGGTTTGGGAGCATAGGAAAAGTTTTCTTCTTATTCTGAAAGCTGATTATATATATTCAGTTTACCAAAATACATTGAGCTAGACATTTGTAATTTTTACACCTTTGCACATATGTTTCTCAATGAAAAATTGCCAAAAAAATGAATATCTAACCACAGCCAAGTAGGAAGACTATATGTAATTTACATGTCTTGAGAGATATAAAATGGAACAAGAAAAACTCAGTCCAACAAAAAATGCATAATGGAGGCTAGCAAGGAATAAGAAATAGAAAATGAAATAAAACAACAGGAATAAGCCCCCAAATATCAGTAATCAAAATAAATGTTAAGTGGCTTAAAGATGCCTATTAAAAGACAAAGATTTCAAGCCAGCCCTGGGGGTGTACCCTTCAAATCCCAGCTACTTGGGAGGATGAAGCAGAAGGACCTCAAGATCAAGGCCAGCCCAGGCAATTTAGCAAGACCCTGTCTCAAAAAAAAAAAAAAAAAAAAAAAAACAGAACAAAACAGGGGCTGAGGTTGTAGCTCAGCGGTAGATCTCTCGTCTAGCACCTACAAGGCACTGGGTTTGATCCTCAGCGCTACATAAAAATAAAAACAAATAAAAATAAAGGTATTGTGTCCAACTACAACTGGAAAAAATTTAAAAAACAAAAAACAGATGGTGTGTGTAGCAGTGCAATTGCCTAGCATGGTGAGGTTCTGGGATCAATCTCCAGCACCACACACACACAAAAAAAAAAAAAAAAGATAAAATTTTATAATATTTTATACCCATTAAGTGGATGATTCAAAAAAAAAAAAAATAACAAATGTTGACAGGATATGGAGAAATTAGAACCCTATATCTCACTGGTGGAAGTATAAAATGGTGCAGCCTCTGTTGAAAACATTATGGCAAATCTTCAAAAAATCGAAAATTGAATTAGCTTATGATCCTGAAAACAGGTTCTCATAGAGCTATTTGTACATCTATGGTCATAGCATCATTACCCACAATAGCTAAAATTTGGAAGCAGCACCAGTACCCACCATTGGCAGATGAACAAATAAGCAAATGTGATGTATACATAAAGTGGAATATTATTTAGCCTTAAAAGGAATAAAATTCTTACATGTTATATAAGATAGATGAACCTTGATGAGGTACTATGTTAAGAATCTAGGGCTGGGGATGTGGCTCAAGTGGTAGCGCGCTCTCCTGGCATGCGTGCGGCCCGGGTTCGATCCTCAGCACCACATGCAGACAGGGATGTTGTGTCCGCCGAGAACTGGAAGATGAATATTGAGAATTCTCTCTCTCTCTCCTCTCTCACTCGCTCTTTAAAAAAAAAAAAAAGAATCTAAAATAGCTGGGTGCTCTGGCACATGCCTATAATCCCAGTGGCTTGGGAGGCTGAGGCAGAAGGATCAAAGCCAGCCTCAGCAACTTAGTGAGGTCCTAAGCAACACAGAAAGTCCCTGTCTCTAAATAAAATATAAAAATGTGGCTCAGTGGTTAAGTGCCCCTGGGTTCAATCCCGAGTAACCCACCCCCACAAAAAAATAATCTAAAATAGATGGTTATAGAAAGTAGAAATGTAATTGCTAGAGCGAGAGGAGCAGATAATGGGTATAGAGTTTCTGTTTTGCAAGATGAAAATGTTCTGAACAACACTGTGAATATACTTGACACTAGTAAACTATACACTTAAAAATGGTCAAATAGTAAATTTTGTGTTCATATATTTTACAATTTTTACAAAAGATTAATAAGTAAAGCAAAAAATGTAGCTAGAAGCTAATCACTAGAGTAACAAGTCAAACAAAACAGAAAATTTAAAATAAATAAGTGAAAAAATATGCCTGATAAATGCTAACAAAAAGAAAACATAACAATATTAATACCAGAAAAAATAGAAGTAAAAGCAAAATAATTAAATGAGATGTATCTAGAGCACTTGCCTAGCATGTGTGAGGCACTGGGTTTGATTCTCAGCACAACATAAAAATAAATGAATAAAATAAAGTCCATAAATATATAAAAAAAATTTTAAAGTACAATTCAACCAGAAGATATAAAAATTGTGAATCTCGAAGCACTTAAAAACACAGCTTCAAAAATACAATGTATAGCTGGATGTGGTGGTATATACCTGTAATCCCAGCAACTTGGGAGACTGAGGCAAGAGGATCCCAAGTTTGAGGCTACCCCTGGGCAATTTAATGAGACTCTGCCTCAAAAATAAAATATAAAATAGAGTAGGGGGTGTAGGTCAGTAGTATAGCACATCTAGGTTCAATCCCCAATACTACATACACAAAAAATAGAATGAATCAAAATATACACATGGTGAACACACACACACACACACACACACACACACACACACACACATATCAGTATGCACATAGCCAATAGAAGCATAACACAAAACATGTACAAGAATCACAGTGAAAATCTTTACCACAACTCTCAACTTTCATAATTAATAGGTCAAATAGAGGAAAAACAAATTAGGGAGATAGAGAACATGAACTATAACCAAGAAACTTAAACTTCTACCCAATTTAAGGGTACTGGGAATAGTTATAAAAACTGACAGTTCTTTAGACTACAAATATATATATATATATATATATAAAATATTATATTATATATATATATTTTAGTTGTATGTGAACACAATGCCTTTATTTTATTTTTATGTGGTGCTGAAGGTTGAACCCAGTGCCTCACGCGTGCTAGGCAAGTGCTCTGCCACTGAGCCACAACCCCAGCCCAGATTTCTTTTTTTAATCTTTATTTTTCTTTCATTAGTGTGGCAAAACAGAAATCTCAACACTTTCCAGTTACAAAATATTTTTAATATATATATATATATATATATATATATATATATATATATATATATATATATATTTGAATTCAGTGGAAAAAAACATGGGGAAGCCAAAATTCAAGAATTCAGACAAAATAAAGGCATTAAAAACTTTTAAAAAAAATTGTAGATGAACAATTTTTTGCTAGGATTACAGGCATGCACCATCGCACCTGGCTTAAAATTATTTTAAAATTTGTTCCTTTCCTTCTTGTATCTAACCTTTAAAAAACAAAAACAAACAAACAAACAAAAACACTTTTCCTTCTCCCTCAAGTATCTTCTTTAGAAGTTCCTTCAGTGACAACAAATTCTTTGTTTTTATACTATCTCAAAATGTCTTGGGGCTGAGGTTGTAGCTTAGTGGTAGAGTACTTGCCTGGCATGTATGAGGCACTGGGTTCGATCCTCAGCACCAAATAAAAATAAATAAACAAAATAAAGGTATTGTGTCTAGATGCAACTAAATTTTTAAAATTTTTATATATATATACATATATTTTAGTTGTTAGTGGACCTTTATTTTATTTGTTTATTTATATGTGGTGCTGAGAATTGAACCCAGTGTCTCACACATGCCAGGCACATGCTCTACCACTGAGCCACAACTCCAGCCCTGAAACAATTAAAAAAAAAAATTAATCCAGGGGCTGGGGTTGTGGCTCAGCAGCAGTATGCTCACCTAGCATGTGCAAGGCCCTGGGTTCGATATTCAGTACCACATAAAAATAAATAAATGAAATAAACATATTGTGTCCAACTACAACTAAAAAATAAAATATATACAAAAAGATTAGTCCAAACTTTCAATTCAAAAGATTAGAGCTTAAAATAAATTCAAATTAAGTAGAAAGATAAAGAATAAAAATCAATGAAATAGAAGAATAAAAATCAATAGGACTAATCAATAAATCCAAAATCTGGTTATTTGAAAGGATTAATAAAATAAGCAATCATTAAGCAAGTCTTACCAATAAAAAGAGAGGAAAAAGCACCAAAAAGCATTAATATTAACAAGAAAGATAACATCATAAATACACGAGTTTATTTTCTTACTCTAGAATACTACATACATCATGTTAAAATATATTAAATTTTAATAATGCTAAGGATTTTCTATAAAAATAGAAAGTATTAAATTGACTTTGAAGAAATAGAAAACCTGAGAAATCAATGTTTATGGAAAAAAATGAAAAGGAAGTTAAATACTGATATCAACTTCCTAAAAAACATCAGCAGGGCTGCAGATGTAGCACAGTAGTAAAAGGCTTGCCTTGCGTGGGTGAGGCTCTGAGTTCAATCTCCAAAACAGAAAAAAGAAGGAAAAGAAGAAAAAAAACATAAGTAGCAGCCCAGGCAGTCTGCAGTCAAGTTCTGTGAAACTTCAAGGAACAGATAATTCTTCTGCTCCAGAGCACAGAAAATGATGGGAAGTTTCCCAACTTAATCAGTAAGGAGAGCAAAACCTTAATTATGAGCTCACAAAAATGGGGAAGGAAGAAAACTATATACCAATCTTGCTTATAAATATAGATAGCCAACCCTAAATAAAATGTTAGGTTATTGACTCTACCAAACTACCCAAAAGTGCACTTCAAAGTATTCCAAGATTTTAGAGGAAAAAAAAAATCTAGCAGCATAATCACTTATGTTAGTAATTTTAAGATGGAAGCCTACATGGTCATATCAATGAATGCTATACAAAAGCATTTGGAAAAAGACCAAAGCACATCCCCAAGTTTTAAACTCTTAGTACTTAGGAATAAATACTAACATAAGAGCACACTTAGTGATTTTACAGGAGAAGCATTCCCCTAAAATTAAGGCCAAAGAAGATGTCCTGTTTAACCTTTAAAGTCAACACTGTTGAGAGAATGACCCATGGAAGAAAAGAAATAAGAAGCATAAAAATTAGAAAGAGACATATGGTGTTGCCTCTTACCAGACAACAAAATTATCTAACTGGAACAGCCAAACTAATCAGCTTAAAACTAGTATTAAGGGGCTGCGGTTGTAGCTCAGTGATAGAGCCCTTGCCTTGCAAGTGTGAGGCACTGGGTTCGATCCTCAGCACCACAGAAAAATAAAATAAATAAAATAAAGGTATGGTATTCACCTACAACTAAAAATCCCAATTTAAAAAAAAACTAGTATTAAAACATATGCAGAGTTCAGTATGCAGGCTTAGCTTCGGATCTACATATTCAACTTGCTTGTTTTGAAAGTTAATCATGCAAAGCTATTTTCTATACAGTAAGCTATTAGGATTGACAAATTCATTCCCCCCCACCATCCCCATCTTAAACGTTGAAATGAGTGTTTGAAACTGGATAACCAAAATCTGCTGAAACCAAAAATCGTTCTGAAGGGCTGAGTTGTGACTCTACTCAAAAACACTTTATCTCTTGCCTCCAGCTACTGCAGTTACTAATGGATAAGCCTGTCAACCAGTCCAACATAATTCATCCGATAGAGGGCAAGGAAGAGCACCTTCACCGGAATTCCCCCCACACACACCAAAGCGTACACTGCTTATTATATAAACTTGCGTGCTGGCAAATGGAGCTCCCACAAAATAAAATTAAGATATTCGGAATCAAACTTGATGTTTTAAAAAATAAGAACATAAAACTAATTTTGTTAAAGGCATTTGGGAATGGTGGTTGTTACTGTTGCACTCACGACAGGCTCCGCATTACCGGGACACCCACAAGCATCCACACGGTCCTCCTGGGCTCACCAGGTGCACTGCGCGGTGGCACCGCAATCTAACCCTGGAGACGGGCACCGGCGTCCTTCCGAGGTCACCACGGGACAGGAAGCGGGGCAGAGCTCTGTGGACGCGAGGATGGCCAAGGTCTTAGATCCTGACACTACACGGCAATACCCCCCTCCTCATACACACACACCTCCGGCATCATCAAGGAGGATGTAGGAGGCTTCCCGGGCCCCAGGATCCCAGGCCGGGAGCGCCCATGCACCTGTCCCACCACTTCAAGGGTTAGGAATGCCTCCCAGGGCCACAGTCTTCGGGAGCCACCTGGCCCTCAGTCCGAGGATCCTATGCCAACCACCTCCTCCCCAAGCCCGGAGAGGAGGGGGCGGCCACCTGACACTATCACCTGCAGCACTAGTCCCTCCATTCCCAGAGTGAGTCGGTCAGAGCATGACGTCCCTCTCCAACTGGGGACAGGACCTGCTGCACGAAGAGGTACCGGAGCCACACGGCTATCAACGCAGCGCGTCTTCCCAGAGGGGCAGTCCTGTGTCCCTGCGCCCGTAATCCCGGACTCTCGCTCGTCCGCTTAAATCGGGAAGACAACGCAACTAGGCTTAAAGGAACCAGTAGCCGGCGCAGCCCCTACTGACCCACCTCTTTAGGTTCCTGTTGGGCTTCCGCGGTGCCGCTGCACCTCGCAGCAGCCCCGGCTCACCGCGCTCGCGGATGCTCTGTCGAAGGTCCCAGAGATTTCCCCCCACCCCGCCTACCCCTCCAGCCGCCTCTAGAGGGCGCGCGGTAGCTGGCGCGATGCTCCCTGGGAGTTGTAGTCCAGGGGCTTCAGCATCTTCGATGTACCCTGCCTCCCTCCGCCTGCCTTGACCAGGTGGTCCATCCTTCCTTCTTGTTGTCTCCTCAAGCTTTCATCCTCCGCTCTTGGATAATCCATGTTGGAGCGTCTCATTGGGAGGCTGGGTGCCCTTTCAGCACTCTAGACCAGTGTTCTTAAAGTGGCCCAGCACCTTCAGCATCTTGTGGGAACTTGATGAAAATACAAATTCTCCAGCCCACCAAGGTTTGTTGATTTTTGTTTTGTTTTGTTTTTGTAGTGCTAGGGATTGAACACAGGCCTCAAGCATACTAGGTAAATCCTGTACCACTGAGCTACATCCGCAGCCCTATTTTTTTTTTTAAGAGAGAGAGAGAGAAAGAAAGAAAGAGAATTTTTTTTTTTTTTTTTTTTTTTTTTAGTTTTCGGTGGACACAACATCTTTATTTTATTTTTATGTAGTTCTGAGGATCGAACCCAGCGCCCCGCCATGCCAGACGAGTGCGCTACCGCTTGAGCCACATCCCCAGCCCCCTATTTGGTTTTTACTGAATTAAAAACTGAAGCTGAGGCCCTGCAGTCTGCATTTATTGAAAACCCTTTGTGTGATTCTGATGTACCCTCAAGTTTGAGAACTTGACTAAAATTCCCCTCACCCTGCTCAAAGAACTCATGTTTCCTATGGCATTACTTACATATATACACATATACCTGTGTGTCCCTGGGCACTATGGGAGACCTAGGCCTTTATGTCCCACCTAGATCTCCCCTCTCACTTTAGCTCTGTTACCCCAATGTCCACTCAACATTTTGAGCATGCCTCTGAGGCATCTGAAACTCAACCAGGTCAAGATCAAGTTCAATGTGGTTCTCCTACAATGGGCCTCACATCCAGGGACTGAAGAATGTTCACTGTATTTATTGACATGGTAGTCACTTAGTACCTCTGTGAAAGCTTCAGATGCAGAATGACAGGATCTTGAGTCATATTTGAGGGAGTGAGGATCATAACCAACTCTTGCCAGATTGGCTGGGAGGGGCTCCCTGGTGACTGGATATGGAAGTGCTATTGAAGGAGAGTTTTTTGGTTTGGTTTGGTTTGGGTTTGATTTACAATGGAGAAATTTCAGCATATTTAAATATTTTGTGAAAATAATTTTGTTGAGAGGGAGCTGTTGACCATCCTGGAGAGAAAATAATAGTTAATACTGCATGACTCCTGAGCTTATTGTGTATGCACGAAGTGGGTGATAGAGTCCCAGGCACTTGTAGAAGCATGAGCATATGCTAGTGGTTCTCCCCCACAAACATTTGGCAACATCTGAAGATATTCTTGGTTGCCACAACTGGGGGCCATGCTACTTGCATCTACTTGATAGAGGCCAGAGATCCTGTTAAACATCCTACAATGAACAAGGCAGTCCCCACACCAAAGACTAATCTAGCCCAAAACATCAACGAGTGGTGAGGTTGAGAAATCCTGGCCTAGGCAACAACAACTACTCTATTATAAAAGGAGGAAAGGATGAAAGAAGAGGGGGCGGGGTTGATAGGGGAAAGTCAGAGAAGTTTTCTCAGAACAGCATAGTGGCACATGCCTGTAATCCCAGCTACTCAGGAGGCTGAGACAGGAGGATGGAAAGTTCTAAGCCTGGGGTTGGGGATGTTGCTCAAGTGGTAGTACGCTCACCTGGCATGCGTGCGGCCCGGGTTTGATCCTCAGCATCACATACAAACAAAGATGTTGTGTCCGCCGAAAACTAAAAAATAAATATTAAAATTCTCTCTCTCTCTCTTAAAAAAAAAAGAAAGGAAGTTCTAGGCCTGTATGGAAAACTTTAGTGAGACCAAAGTCTCAAAATAAAATTTAAAAAGGATGGGGATGCAGCTCAGTGGTAGAACTCTTGCCTAGCATGCTCAAGGCCCTGGGTTCAATCTCCAGTACCTCAAAAAACAAGCAAGGGCTGGGGCTGTAGTTCAGCAGCAGAGCACTCACCTAGCATGCAGGAGGCACTGGGTTGGATCCTCAGCACCACATAAAAATAAACAATAAAATAAATGCATTCTGTGCATCTACAACTACAAAAAAAATCAATAGCATTTTCACTGAAAAGTAAGAGTATAAGTTATCCATGAGGTGGTTAGGAGTGTGTGTGTGTGTGTGTGTGTGTGTGTGTGTGTGTATGTGTGTATCAAAGGCAGAATTCTGGGCTGGGGACGTGGCTCAAGCAGTAGCATGCCTGCTTGGCATGCATGGGGCGCTGGGTTTGATCCTCAGCACCACATTAAAATAAAATAAAGATGTTGTGTCCATCGAAAACTAAAAAATAAATATTAAAAAAATTCTCTCTCTCTCTCTCTCTCTCTCTCTCTCTCTCTCTCTCTTTTAAAAAAATCAAAGGCAGAATTCTGGGATCTAAGCTGATGGAAAAGAGAAATAAAGGAAGGGAAGAGCCAAATGTTTGGGAGAAATTAGTTCAACAATCTAGGAATTTTGATGTTGCCCAATTTATCTTATTAAAGTAATTGAAAAACCCAGCCAGAGAAGAGTTTCTGTTAAGAGAATCAGGATAGTATCTGATGACCAGGTCAGGATGAGAATGGATGGTGTCACAGACTGGGTGTGCCCCTTCCCCCAAATTAATATGTTATAACCCAATTCCCAGTGCAATGGTGTTTACAGATGGGGCCTTTTCAAGGTAATTAGGTGGAGATCTCATGACTGGGATTAGTGAGACCTCAAGAGCTCCCTTCACCATTTCATCCAGTGAGAAAATAGCAAGAAGGTGCCATCTATGGCCCAGGATGGAGGCCTTAGCAGAGACCAAACATGCTTTGATCTTAGATTTCCCAGCCTCTAGAACTATGAGGAATACTTTTCTTTTGTTTAAACCACCCAGACTATGGTGTTTTTGTTACAGCATCCAAACAGACAACCAGACAAATAACAAGCATGGAGTAGAGTTAGGGCCACCGTGTACCCATTATGGATTATGCAGTGCCCAAGCTGCCCTGGATATAGGAGTGGCATACACTGAGTGGCCAAGGTCGTGCACATGGATGTGGAAACCAGTCACAAACATGGCTGAACATTTTTTTCATCACTGGTGAATAACATTTCAATGAATAATGAAGTAATAAGGAAGAAGAGAGAGTGATAAAGTCCAACGTTTAAAGTTTTAAAAAAGCAGAACTTTTGACAAAAGTGTAGAAGAAGCATGCTCTACGTTTTTAGAAGATAGCAGATTCAGTTGTCCTCAGGAACATTTGTGTTTCAATCAAAGCAGATGTGGGAGCTACTCAGAGAGCTTAAGCTTTGAAGAGGATTTGCAGGTTATGGAGTTGAAGTTGTGGGGGACTGTGGGCCAGGACAGGAAAAGTCTGAGAGGAAGACAAGTGGACAGGGAGCAGATGAATGAGCATGTATTTTAGATTATATTTTTGTGGGGGTGGGATACTGGGGATTGAACCCAGGGGCACTAAGCCACATTTTTATATTTTATTTAGAGACAGGGTCTTGCTGAGTTGCTCAGAACCTCACTAAGTTGCTGAAGCTGGCTTTGATCCTCCTGCCTCAGCCTCCCAAGCCGCTGAGATTATAGGCGTGTGCAAAGACACCTAGCTATTTTAGATTCTTAACTTAGTACCTCATCAAGTTTCAGCCATAAAGAAGAATAAAATAATGGCATTTGCCAGTAAGTCGATAGAACTGGAGACCATCAAGCTACATGAAGTAAACCAGTCCTCCCAACCAAAGGCCAACTGTTCTCTCTGATTTTTGCATGCTAACCCAATACACGGGAGGTTGGGGAGGGGAATAACAGAAATCCATTGGATTACACAAAGGGAAATGAAGGGAAGAATGGGAGGGGAACAGGAAAGACAGTAAAATTAATCTGACATAACTTTCCTAGCCTTGTATTTGAATACACGACCAGGGTACTCTGCAAAATGTACAGCCAAAAGTGTGGGATCCTAAATAGAGTAAGTTATACTCTACGTATATACAACTTGCCAAAATATATTCTACTCTCATGAATATATGTTCTAAAAAGAACATATAAAATAAAACAATTTTTAAAAAATTTTACTTTGAGGCAGCGTCTTGCTAAATTGTTTGAGCTGACCTCAAATTTCGGATTATCTTCCCAAGTAGCTGTAATTACAGGTGTGTGCCACTATGCTTAGCACTTTTAGTGGTCTTAGTCCATGATCAATTGGACCCCATTGCTTGGGCCTGTGACCGTGCATTGTGTGGGAATGTGTGACCGAGCAAAACAGCTCATCTCATGGACAGGGAGAAAAGGAGAGCAAAAGAAAGGCTTTGTGGTCCCAACATCCCTTTCTTTTCTTTTTTCTTAGAATTTTAATATTTACTTTTTAGTTACCGGCGGACACAACATCTTTGTTTGTGTGTGGTGCTGAGGATGGAACCTGGGCCGCACGCATGCCAGGCGAGGGCGTTACCGCTTGAGCCACATCTCCAGCCCCCAACATCCCTTTCAGGGCATATCCCCAATGGCCTGAAGACCTCCTACTAGGCCTAACCTCTCAAAGGTTCTCCCACCCCACAGTACTGCCATACTTGAGATCAAACTTTTAATACATGGTCCTTCAAGGGATATGTGCTATAGTACTAGTCTTGAGCATTTCCTCATGATTCTATTTCCATGCCATTCAAGTAAATTCCTTCTGTGCTTACGAGAACCAGAGATGGGCTGGGGGTCGTGGCTCAATGGTAGAGAGCACTTGCCTAGCATGTGTGAGGCACTGGGATGGATTCTCAGCACCACATATAAATAAATGAATAAAATAAAGGTCCATCAACATCTAAAATTTTTTTAAAGGGAGCCAAAGGTGATTTCTGTTGCTTGAAAGCAATAAGTTTGGTGAAACTGAAGTTTCCATACACTTAAATCCTTTCTCCAATCAGGCAATGCCTAGCCTACCCTTAAGTAGTTCTTGTGGTAATTCACTCATTCATTTATTTTTTCAACAAGCTCTGGACCAAAGACTGAGGATACAAAGATATTAAAGTTATAGTGCACGTCTAGTTTAGTTGAGGGGAAAATCTGCACTTCAAAGGAGGCTAGAATGTACAATCTAAGACCTTTCTGAAATCAATGCAGTAGTTTAAATTTGGGACCAACAATCACAGCAATAAGATAGGAATAACACTTTGGTACATTTAGCTTGCACTGAAATAAACCATTGAAATATAAAAAGGAAGCTTGGGGTTCTGGATTCCATCCTTGATATATATATATATATATATATATATATATATATATATATCTTAACATTCAAATACTAAAGGACTGGGTGTTGGATGGGGGAGGAATGATGTAGATGATGGTTAGTTAGATGATGGTTAGTAGGGACCAGGGTGTAGTTGGTTATGATGAATAACTTCTAATGTTCTATAGCACAGTAGGCTAATTATGGTTGACAATTAATTGTAGATTTCAAAACAGATAGAAGAGAGGATTTGAAGATTATGAACAGAAGGTTATGATCAGGTTATGGGTATGTCAATTGCTCTGAAGTGATTATTACACATTGTGTACATGAATGAAGTACCCCAGTGTACCCCATAAACATGTTCAATTATTGTATGTAAATTTGTTTAACTTTAAAAAATGAAATAAACTGCCATTGCTACTTGCCTGGATCTTAAGTAACTCAAGTGTATTTCTGTTTGCTGTTGTCATTAACAACAAAAGGACCCAGCTCCCTGCAGAGGTTTATATTGGGATTTTTGCTGCCACCTAGAGGACTGATTTAGTATTGACCCGGGTGAAAAATTCAGAGCCCTAGGCTTGTGGCTGCTTCCTATCTATCAGACCCTCTGAGCATAGTTCTGTGTTCAGGTATGTGCCTCCTCTACTAATCTGTACTTCTTAAGGGCAGCAACAGGATATAATCTTCTATGCATTCACCCTAGGGCCTTGCATGCATGGAGTGGGGGTAGACCTTCGATATAAATCAATAACCAAAGTAATAAAACCATTTCAACAATAGCAGCAATAGCAGCTCCCATCTGTTGAATACCTTTTAAAAGGCCAAACTCTGTTCTAGGAACTTCCTACATACTGTTTTTATATGGAACACCACCCTAGGAGGTAGATGATTTTCCTATTTTACACATGTCATTCATCAAATGTCAGTCCCTTAACCACCAGATTTGCCAAACCAAATCTTTATGCAGTATGGCATAAAGAAAGGGGCTTTGGAGATAGAACTGTATTCCAATCCTCAGCTCTTCCTTTTATTTGCTGTAAGATCTTAGGCAATTTATTTAACCTCTCAGAAGACTTGTTTTCTCATTCACGAAATGAGGCAAATAATAATATCTACCATCCCAGGTGTCATTAGAATTAAATGCAACATTATGTTTAATGAAATGAAAAGTCCCTTGGACAATATCTGGCATATTGTGTGCACTAGACAAGGAGAGATTTACCTCTCTATCTTTTTAGTGGATACTTAGAATCTCAGAAATGATCCTGATAATAGAATATTGCTGAAATGCCATCCAGAGTCATTTAATATAATTGTGGATCGTGGGCAAGTAAAGGAGCGGGTAAGAGGGTGGATTATAAAGCTTTAGGCTCAGTAGTCTGCTTTTAGGGAGGAAAAAAAATCGAATAAAACACTAACTTAGACTTTCGTATCTACATTTTTAACACTGCTGCTCATTATAATTACCCAGAATGATTAGACCAAAGCCTATTTGAGACTCTTGCATCTGCAAAATGAAAGCTATCGTAGGGATTAAGTTAAAACAGCAAACAAAACTATGTCTAGCAGGTGCCCCAAGTGACAGGTGCTATTATCACTGTGGTGGTCATTACTGTTGCTATCATTATGTGTGAAAGGGTTGAGTTTTCTGATCCATAGATGGTGGTAATTATGTGAGACTGTTGCTAAGATCTCTTCTAGCTTTGACAATCATTCATTCTAGTGTCCTCTAGAGAAATATATTTGAGACATCCTGGGAAAAGGACCATGCAAGGACTACAAACATGGCAACTTATTTGACTTTGGAAACTCAGCAATTCCTGATAAGTTAGGCAGGACTCAATTGTCCCTTGTGTGTGTATAAAACATAACAATCAAGACAGATTATTCTAACATTTCATTTACTCAGCTTCTTCTGATCCCTGTCTCCCAGAAGCATGTGAAAGATATGGCAAACTCATGAGCTGCAAAGATTCCCTGGAGAGCTGGGCATACAGCTCAGTTGGTAGAGTGCTTGCCTTGCATGCACAAGGTCCTGGGTTCAATCCCTGGAATCCATTTAACCTTGTGATTTTTACAAACATATTCCCTTGGCTTCATTCAGGGACACCCTGAACTTGCTGTTTGGAGTGGGAGTATTGCCCACTGTTCCCACTCCTCTCCCTCTATCTCATCTGGTTCTGTATCCAACTCTGTATTGGCTCTACATGGCTTCATGAAGGGGTAACCTGATAGTACCTCACCTCCCTCCCCTACTATGTATGTCTCCCCTTCTCTGGACTTCCATATTGACAGGTCATGAGGTATATTTTTACCTGTGAATTGCAAGAATTAATGCCCTGTGGGGTAAATCATTGATCAATGGGAGCTGGTGGATAAACACTTCCTGGTTTATACAGGTTGTTGAGGAACATTCCTGCAGATCCGGTAATCTTTACACCTCGTGGTGACCAACTCAATAACTATTGTGCATCTCCCTCCTGCCTGGCTCACTCCCCTTATTTCTCCTTCCTTCTCTTTGGGACTTGGCTTCTTAACATGGCTTTGCTTTGAGCCCTCTATCTTAGGTTTTGCTTTCTGGGGCACTTAGGTACTTAAGCACTAAGTGGCTCCAAAAGAGGGTTAGGATTTGGAGGTTAGATTATTCACCTATGTCTTAGTCTATTCACCAGTGTCTTAGGCTATTATGACCAAATACCAAGTCTGGATGGCTTGTAGACAACAGAAATTTATTCCTCATGGTTCTGGACCTGTGGACTCCAAAATCAAAGTGCTGGTAGATTGTGTCTGGGGGAGTCTCTTTTCTGGGTTATAGACGGTACCTTGCATCTGTGTCCTCTTGTGGTGGAAATAGTAAGGGGTCTCTCTGGGACCTCTCTTATATGGGTTTTAGTTCATGCATTTTGGGAGGATACAAACATTTAGACCATAGCAATCAGTATGACAGCAGTAAGACTATTATTACTGGTGGTGAGTAGAGGTACAAATAATCTCTTGCAAGAAGTAGCATCAAAAGTAATTAGGCTGTCAGTTTTGATTAATTTTTTTATTAGAGTTATACATAGAAATTGAGAGGTTTTTTTTGGGGGGGGGTACTAGGGATTGAACTCAGGTGTACTCTATCACTGAGCCACATCCCCAGCCCTATTTTGTATTTTATTTAGAGACAGGGTCTCACTGAATTGCTTAGCACCTTGCCATTGCTAAGGCTGGCTTTGAACTTGTGATCCTCCTGCCTCAGCCTTCTGAGCTGCTGGGATTACAGGTAAGAACCACTATGCCTGGCAGTTGGGTTCATTTTAACAAAATCATACATTCATGGAACTTGATTTACTCCATTTCAGTTCCTAATCCCCCACTTTCCCTCTCCTCCTCCCTCCTCCATTGTCTTTTCACTCATTTACTTTTGACTGGTGCTTTCTACACATATATAAAGGTGAAATTCCCTGTGGTATATGTTATAATTAATTGAGAAGCTTGGGGATAGGTTGTATCTGTGCCACTTAAGTTGGGTGGAAGTGCTATGACCTGAAAATTTGCATCCCCTGTCCCCAAATTCATATGTTGAAATACTAACCACCATCTGATGTATTTGGAGGTAGAGCCCTTGGGAGACTTCAGGAAGGGGACTCTACAGGAGGTCCCCCAAGAGGTCTTTGCCCGTTACCATGTGAGCCCTCAGCAAGCAGGTATCATCTGTGAGCTAGAAAGTGATCCCTACCAGGCACCAAATCTCTGAACAACTTGCTCTTGGACTTTTAGCCTCCAGAACTAACAGAAATTAATTTCTGTTGTTTATAAGCCCTTTGGACTCTGGTATTTTGTTATAGCAGCCCGAACAGACAAAGCTGGAAAGTAATGTTAATTTTAAGGACTAGTAGTCTGGCTTCTGGTAGATAAATTAAATGTAATGCTCAGAGTATCCAATTGCCAATATATTGTGAAAGTCAAAGAGCTAATTTGGCATCTTTTCTTTCTTTCTTTCTTTCTTTCTTTTTTTTTTTTTTCTTGGTGTGTGTGTAGGGGATGGTGCATGTGTGCTAGAAATTGAACCCAGAACTTCATGCACACCAAATATACACTCTACAACTGAGTTATATACCCACCTCTCTGAAGCATTTAGGAAGTAGCTGCAGAAAGGGTGCTGACAATCAGACCCAAAATCTCACTGTTATAGCAAGAGAGTTAAACCAGGTGTGGTGGCACCTGCCTGTAATCCCAGCAACTCAGGAGGCTGAGGCAGGATTGCAAGTTTGAGGCCAGCCTGGGCAACTTAGTGAGACCCTACCTCAAAATAAAAAATAAAAAGGGCTGGGGAATATATCTTGGTGGTGAAGTGCTCCTGGGTTCAATTCTCAGTACCAATAAATAAATAAACGTAAAAAGAAAAAGCAATATAGTCTTACTGCTCTCCTGATCAAAGCTAGTGCCCTGATGGATGAGTGGGACTGAAATGTGACATGGGGACAATGAGGTGGATAAGCCTGAAAAGCTTGAATCTTAACAGGCTTATTTAGACTCCTTTTTCTCCCCAGAGGAGATAGATATTATGTAAGATGCCATTCGGCTTGCTGGAGGTAGACTTTTCACTCCAGATTGTTTCTAGGTTTCAGTGTAACTTAAGCAAGGAAGTCAGTCCATGTTATGGTAGAAAATATCACACTGGTCAAAGAAGCTATGTGCTGTGTATGGGAGAAACCAGGGGTTCATGTATGAAGGTTGCTTTCGAAACAGCTGGACTGTAGTGGGCTGAAATATAAGCCTGGGTTCCCCCTCCTCCATTTGGGGGCCTTCTTCTTTCACAACTCAAGTTCTTTTTTTTTGAAATATTATTTTAGTTGTAGATGAACATAATACCTTTATTTTACTTATTTATTTTTATGTGGTGCTGAGGATCAAACCTAGTACCTCACATGTTCTAGGCAAGTGCTCTGCCGACTGAGCCACAACTTCAGCCCCACAACTCAAGATCTTGTACTTCAGCCAGAATATCCAGAACTGGCTCCTACTACACTATTTGGATTTAATTTGGCCTAAAGTAAATGAGGAAGGAATTGACAGAACTTTCTTGACACTGTTTTAAGAAAGAGGTCAGAAAGTTTAAGGAGTCAGGAATGTTAGAACTGTTTACTTGCAAGACCTGAGAAGCCTTCAGAGGACACTGGCCTCTGTGAGAGGTTTGATGGTTGAGTGAGCAGTGAGAGGTGCTACTAGCAACGGGAATGACTGGATTCTGGAATGGCAAAGGCCCTGGGGAGAGCTCAACCTAACCTCACAAGAAGAAAAATTTCCACACTTGACCTCACATGATTGGTCACAATTAAAATGCAGGTACACTAAAAATATTGCCTCAAATTACCTTCATATTATGTGTATGAGACATGAATAAAATTTCATATGTAGACTTAGGACCCATTGCCAAGATATCTCATTATGTATATGCAAATATTCCAAAATCTGGGGAAAAAAATCCTAAATCCAAACTGCTCTTGGTCCCAAAAGGATACTCAAACTGTATTGGCAGAATAGCCTATCAGGATTCTTTGACCCATAGGGAAATAAAATATGGTTAATGGATCATAGTATTCCTAAACGGAAGAAAGATGGACAGCCAACTAGGGCATTCTTGATATATAAAATAATTTCTTTTCAATCAATAGTTTATCAGAAGTCAGCTGTCACAGTGGAAAATCACATTCCTTCCCAAGTTCCCAGATGTTAGTTTTCAGGGCCAGAGTACATCATTTGAAAAGAAAGCCAGGTCTCCTTAGGAAGGACTTCACGAAACTATGAGAAGGATATATAATAAATATTTTCCCCGAAAGAGCTGAGATCATTTTCCAGGGTAACTAAGCTTGGAATTTTCAAGAACTATGTGAGATGGGATCTGAGATATGACTGATTGAAACAAGAGAACCAAAACCTTCTGTGCTTCTGTGCTTAGAGTGAAGATTTATGAAGTCCTGATTCAAGTCATCGACCTCTCCATTCTAGTTATTTCCTTATGGGACCATGTAACAGACACTGTAATCAGTATGAAAATATGAGACATTTTTACATTCTTTTTTTTTTCATTTCAAGTTTGAAATATGACCTGTGGTTGTTAGGACTCTAGCACTCCCAACCTTCTCTATGCACAAGCCAAGTGCACTACAGGTGGTAGAGGAAGCTCACAAAGAGCCACAAACATTTGCAATAGGAAACTGTCAGGTCAGAGTGCATGGAACGGCAAAGGCATAAGTGTGTATTCTATACATTTATAGCATATCTTAATTCAATTAGACACATTTCAAGTGCCCACAATCTTCAGGCTAATAGCTACCACATTAGACAATGCAAGCTTGAAGAATCCTTGATTGGACATTCTGCAAAACATCATACTGGAACACTATATTGATGACATCACACTAATTGGACCCAATGATCAAGAAAATGGCAGGTATTCTAGATAAAGTAGCCAGACATATATGACAGAAGGTGGAATATAAGCCCTACAAAGATTCAGGGGGCTGCCACACTGGTGAAGTTTTTAAAAACCTGTTAGATGTTTATGTAGAAAGGATTTAACCAGTGGGTGAAGTGGTACATGCCTGTAATCCCAGCTACTCTGAGGCTGAAGCAGGAGAATCACAAGTTTAAGGTCATCCTGTGCAACTTATTGAGACTCCATCTCAAAAATAAAAAGGGATGGGAATGTAGCTCAGTGGTAGACAGACTTTATAGCATTTGTGAGGCCCAGGGAAAGAAAAGGGAAGAAAGAAATCACCTTGCCCAAAGAGAGATTTGGCCTATGCTGTTGGCTTCTAGGTCCTTGAAGTTATTCCTGGTGGGAGAGTTTTTGTTTTGACTACTGACCTTGGGCCAGCTAGATTAATAATATGCAGGGTACACCCTGAGGGACTGGACATTGATCATCTTTATGGGCAGTCAACTGTGCTTAAATGGTAGAACCCCAAAAACAAAGATTTTGGACATCAAAGTTCGGGTAAGCTTCCCTGGGAGAGGGCAACCAGAAATTCTCTGTTTGGTACTTTCTTGAACACTATCCTATGTATTTCTTCTCTTGGTTTATTTAACCTGTAACCTTTGATTATAATAAATCATAATTTCATAAGTACAACAGCTTTCAGGGATTTTTGTGAGTCCTTCTGGCAAATTATCATATCTAAGGGAAGCCTTGGAAACCACTTAATTTACAGTTAAATATGAGGGTGTGGACTGTAATCCCTAACTTTGTAGTTGGCTAACTTTTGTAACTTTATCATTACTGATTACACTTAATGTTTATTCATATTTACCCACATACCACTTTGTTGTTGTTGTTCTTTATAATACATTGCATTTAACACTCTCCATCTTATTCATTTTAATTCTGCCTGAAATAAATCCTTTAAAAGATCCTTTAGGAAGATCTGCTGGTGACAATCTTTCTGTTTTTGTTTGAAAATGTTTTTGCATTGAAATATATTTCTGATGTGTATAGCATTCTAGATTGGTAGTTACTTTAATTCTTTTTTTTACTTATTTACTTATTTATTTATTGTGTTTAGATAAACACAATATCTTTATTTTATTTATTTATTTTTATGTGGTGCTGAGAATCAAACCCAGTACCTCAAGCATGACAGGCAAGTACTCCACCACTGAGCCATAACCCCAGCCTGGGTAGTTACTTTTTATAGCAAATTGAAGATTTAATTTCAGTCTTCTAGCTCCCATTGCAGATGTTGAAAAAAAATCATCTGCCTGTCTGAATGTTGTTCTTTAAAGGTAATATGTTACCCCTACTCCTAGCAATTTTTATTATTTTTTCTTTGTTTTTTATTTCTTGACCTTTTCTTATATGCATGGATTTCTTATCTATTTCGCTTGTGGTTCACAGTGATTCTTGAATTGGTGGGTTGATTCTGTTGTCATTTCAGAAAAATTGTCAGCCATTAGGTTTTCTTTTTTTTTTAATATTTATTTTTTAGGTATAGATGAACACAACAAATGCCTTTATTTTTATGTGGTGCTGAGGATTGAACCTGGGTCCTGCCCATGCTAGGCGAGCGCTCTACTGCTGAGCCACAATCCCAGCCCAGCCATTAGGTTTTCTACTATATTCTCTCTTCTCCCCTTCTGGTATTCTGCCCAAACACATGGTAAACCTTTTTATTGTATTCTGTTATTATTCTTATCCTCTCTGCATGTTTAATTCCAGATATTTTTCTTCTGTTTCACAAATTCTCTCTCCAGCTGCAACTGTTTTTACCAATCCATTTAGTTCTTAAATTCATTTTTATTATTCAGTTCAAGAATTTCTGTTTGCTTCTTTCTCATATTTACTCTTTTGATTTTTATTGATTCCAGTTCTTTGACCAAATTTTCAATCTTGTCTTTTATCTTTTTTCTTTTTTTTTTAAATTGATGGATGCAATAAGTTTATTTTATTTATTTTTTATGTGGTGCTGAGAATTGAACCCAGTGGCTCACATGTGCTATGCAAACACTCTACCATTGAGCCAAAAAAGCCCCAGTCCCAACCTTTATGTCTTTGAACAAAATTTTTTTAAAAGCATTTCATTAAAATCTGTATCTAAGATCTTATCTGTAGATTTCATGTAACTATTTATTTCTTCTCTCTCTTTTTTTTTTTTCTTCCTGGTACTAGGGATTGAACCTACTGGTGCTCTAAAATTGAGATACATTCCTGGTGCTTTTTATTTTTTATTTTGAGGCAGAGTCTTACTAAATAACCCAGGCTGGCCTTCAGATTTTCAATCCTCCTACCTCAGCATTCTGAGTTGTTGGGAGTACAATAGTTGGGGTACAGGCAGGGACTACCATGTTTCACTCCCATGTGTCTGTTTCTATTATTTGTTGTTTTTCCTGGCTCTTGTTTCTAATGTCTCATCTCATGAGTCTAGATACCTGTGACTGTGTACCAGCAATATATCTGAAAAATTGGAAGGGAAATACTGGGGAATGATATTAGTCATATTATATTGTTACATAGGTAACAATGAATCCCACCATTATGTATAATTATAATGCATCCAATAAAAATATGGAAAATGGTTTTTTTTGCTGAAATAATTTGAGACTTTGGGTGATGTTACCTTATTCAAAGAGAAGTTTTATTTGCTTCCATCAGGCACACAGGGGCACCAGAATCAGGATTTTTCTAAATTTATAAGGGATTAGGATTTCCTGGATCACCCAGATAATTGAAAGTTGGATTATAAAACCAACCCTTCAAGGGCTGGTTTACTTCTGAAGTATCTTTTTCAGAATCCCAACCCAAAGCAGGCCCTAGGCTCCAACATTTTCGCTGTAGTCTATGAGCTATGTTGAGCTATGAACAGCAACACTCAATCAACTCAGCTTCTTGGGTTTTTTTTTTTTTTTTTTTTTTTTTTTAGTGCTGGTGTTTGAATACCCAGGGCCTCACACATGCTAGAGAAGAGCTCTACCCCTGAGCTGTATCTCCAGAACAGTCTTTTGCATAAGCAGCAAAAGCTCCCAAAGCAAGAGGTCCCCAAATGCCGAACTTAACTCTCTGGATTTTTTCTTTTCCCTTTATCTTCATCTTCTCTACCTGCTTATTACCCCAAAGTCTAATTAATATTTTTGTTCACCTTTTTAGGTTTTTCTCCACATCTTGCCACATGAAATTATTTATTTCCAGGTTATTACATGAGGAAGTCTCTGTTGTGCAAATTTGAGACTATTGTTATAATTTCTCAACTACTTTTTTTAAGTTCCTTTGATGAGAAAAATGTGCAATAAATTCCCATTTATCTGCCACAATTAGAGACTCTAGATGCAGTTGGCTTGATTGAAACTCAAATCAGAAGCCACAATTTCTTTTAGAAATTGAGCTCACAAAGCTATTGAGGCAAATGCTTTTTTTAAAAAAAAAAAAAAATATATATATATATATATATATATATATATATATATATATATTTTAGTTATAGTTGAGCACAATACCTTTATTTTTATTTATTCTTATGTGGTGCTGAGGATTGAACCCAGTGCCTTGCACGTGTTAGGCGAGTGCTGTAATGCTGAGCCACAATCCCAGCCCCGAGGCAAATGCTTTTAATAATGTAAAACATTGGATAAAGAATTGGGGTTGGAGCCAGGCACTGTAATCCCAGTGGTTCAGGAGGTTGAGGCAGGAGAATTGCGAGTTCAAAGTCAGCCTCAGTAACTGTGAGGCACTAAGCAACTGATGCAAATAACACAGAATGGGATCCTAGCTATGACAGTGAAAAACTGAAGGGATGCACCTCTGTTAACAAACTAGTATATGAAAATATAATCGGGCTGTCTATCCTAGAGCCTCAGGGGTCAGGAGAGGTCATCTGACATCTATCAGTACCTCAGATACCCTGAATATAAAACTCAGCCCAGGGAAGAGCTGCATTATTAAACTATAAAAATTTGCCATCTTTGCCTCCAGTTTGGAAGCCAGCAAGCTAAGTAGGGATGAAGATGACAATTTAGGACCAAAGATCCCATGTCTCAATGGCTACCATGATAATCTAGATCCAATGCATAATAATGTAAATACAGAGAATATAACTGTGCCAGGAAGCACTCACAAAATAGAATATTCAAGGAGTTGGGACTGTACACACCGACAGTCTTTAACTTTGATATCAGATGCCCAGGTTTAGAACACAAGCAGCTCAATTACATGCAGGTTGACTTGGAAGGTGGCAGTGACTCTGTGAACCCTCAGACTCCAAAAACGCCTACCATTCCCCTTCCACAAACCCCTACCAGGTGCACAGAGCTGGATGCTGTGGTAGACATCAAGAGAACTGCTGCTATGTCAATTTTGCAGAAAGCACGGCCACGAGATGATAGTACATCTAGGAAAACTAGACATAATAGTTCTGATCTGCCCATATGAGTCTAGAAAGCATTGTGTTTTTTGCACCTTTGTGAAGTTTTTAAAAATGAAGATGCAAGTGTTTTATTTTCACTTCTACACTAACTCCTTCTATAGACTGATAAAAAAATTTTTTCCCAAATATTTCATGCACATCTTTAACTAATGGGAATTAACATTATATATATATAATATATATATTATATATATAATATATATAAATATATTATATATATATATAATTTCTCACAGAAGAAATGGTCTATCTCTCGCCTGCTGCAAAATGGGAAGCCCAGGGAAACAACTGCCTGCATCAGCCTGTCAGCTGCTCCCAGGAACCAGGACCCCATGGTCATCCTCAGACACAGTGGCCAGCTCATGAGCATGGGATAGCGCAGAGGGTGGCATACAGCCACATTGCGGTCATAGGACATGGCTGCAAAGAGGAAGTACTCCCCACCACCCAGAGTGAGAAGGAAGAAGATCTGCAAGCCACAGCCAGCAGGGGAGATGGACTTGTTTCCAGTCAAGTAGTCAGCAGCCATTTTGGGCACAGTGGTGGAAACCAGCATGGCATCCATGAGGGACAGTTGGCTCAGAAGGAAGTACATGGACGTATGGAGCCGGAGGTCCCACTGAATAAGGAGAATCATGAGGGCATTGCCCACTAGAGCCGTGAAAGCTATTGTCAGAACCATCCCAAAGAGAAACTGTTGGGCTCTGGAGTGGCCCAAGAGACCTAGGAGAATGAAGTCGGAACTGGTGTTCCCACTTTCCATGATTTCAAACAACAGAAGAGACACTGTCAGTGGAAACATAGGAGAGAGATTAATGTTTTAAAATGCCCCTTGTTATTTATATCCTTCTAAATAATCACATGTGTAATAATGGAACCTATTTCAAATCTTTCATCTCTCATTTTTCTTCTTGTTTTTATTTTTGGTGCTGGGAATTGAACTCAGTGGTGCTCGGCCACTGAGTCACATCCCCAGCCCTGTTTTGTATTTTATTTTGAAACAGGGTCTCACTGAGTTCCCTGGTGCCTCACCATTGCTAAGGCTGGTGTCTAACCTGCAATTCTTCTGTCTCAGTCTCCCGAGCTGCTGGGATTACAGGCATGTGCCACCACGCCTGGGTTCATCTACTTTTTAAACATGTTTAAGTCAAGATAAAATTAACTAAAAGGTTTTTTTTGTCATTTTGAAGTTTCACATGATAAATGCCTCATAGGTTGAGTGTTGATTAATTGGCAAACCAAATCCTAATTCTTGAGAAGTTGCAACTGACATGCAAGAGAGGCTTTTTTAGTTAATTGGTGCCCAAATAAATAGGTGAGCAGGAAATGCTGTACGTGTGTCATTCATATTGAGGCTTTAATGGTGTCCTGCATGATCAATATTCTTAGAGATGAATTATCAATATCTTACTTTCAAAAAATGATATACTTAATAATGAAGATTCCAAATCTAAAACACATGAAACTTGGTTAAACTACCAAAATCATGATGTTTTCCCTGACGCTGACTGAATCTGGAAAGCCCTTTCTAAAACTGGAGGGCTTACCTTCTCAGATCTAGAAGGCAGGAGGACAGAGTCTGCAGACAGAAGCATAACTTCATGTGAAGTTGGTAGTACCTTAGTCACTTCCACAGTTTTAAACTTAAGGTAATCAGTGTTATTTGAGTTTGTTAGTTAGGGTGGAGATCTATTGCTCAATGCACTCTCTCATTAATCCTTCAACAGTGCTTTGTATTGATTCAAAGATGCACTATCTATTGGGTAAGGAAAAATCTGGTTCTTTATTACAAAAGTGTGCAGAAACATTAATTTCTTCCTCATTCCCCATAGAATCAAAATCTTTAAATCAATTTTTTTCTTTGATCTTCTCCTGCTAGAACTAGATGAAGAAGCCCAGAACTGGACAGATATGGCTACTAGTCTGTCCTCAGGGATGCTGCTTGTTTCATCATACTCACATGGCAGAAGGTGTGCAGCTCTTAGGGAGTGCCAAGATCCACCCTAAGTCCAAATGCTAGTCATGACTGGAGAGCATCCTGCCTTGGATTGCTCCACCCTGTGGACATAGTTCTTTGTCAAATATGTCTTCACCTGCCAATCTCTGTGCTCTTCACACCCCTGAATCACTGAAGCATGATCTGTGTGCCTGGTGACCACATGAAAACCCTGGCCATGGCTCTCACTGGCTTCCCAAGGCTGGAGGAAACCCTAACCCATTCTTCCTTACTCCAACTTCTCCGTGTTAAAGACAGACTAAGCTTTAGACCTGTTTAGAAATCATTATGTAATTCAGTAACTCTAGGATGTTGGGCAAGTTCCTTTAATTTTTTGCACTGTATTAAACATCTTTAAGTGAACAGTGACACAGTGACCTTAAGTTTATTCACATATCGGTACAATCCTCACCAGTGTCTACCTTGAAAACTCTTTTCAACTCCCCAAAATGAAACCATGCACCATTAGAGAGAACTCCCTGTACTTCTCCCAGGCCACTAGCAGCCTCCATTCTCTCTCTCTCCATAAATCGGTGACTCTAGGAAGTGCACCTAGAGGAAGTTACTCCTACCCTTGTCTGTTTGCACTACCTGGTGTCCATGACACCAGGGTGCTGCTTGGTGTGTCAGAGTTCCCTCCTTCTTGAGGGTCACTAGTGCCCCACTGGCTGTGGGCAGCATACTTTGCTTATTCCTGTACACTTCAGTGGCCGCCTTGCACTTCCACACACTTTCCTGAGCATTTATGTGATTTTAATGGACATTTGACAGCAGACGTTACAGCTTTTACTTTAATAAAGTGATAAGATGTCACATGAAATAGGACAACTTCAGTGATCCTTTTGCTTAAGTCATGCAAGAGAGGTTTATGAGTTTTTAGAGAATAAATTCAGCAACTCTCATTACTTTTCAGTTCATTACAAAGTTTCTACTTGTGTTTAAATCATTTTAAAATAAAAATCACTAACACTTAACTTTTCAAAGGAGATTGGGATTTATTATATACTTTTTGAAGGTAGAATGGGTATATAAATGTGATTTGCCATTACAAATGTAATTTTCCAGTCAGCATTACATAGCATTTAAATTCAAAGAAAGAGCAAATGAATTCTCCAAATAATAAAATGAATCCCAGTTAGTTATTTCTGTAAGAAATGATAATGTGTGACTTTACTAAAATTAACTATCTATATATTTATATTATACAAATGAAGTAAGCTGACACTAGTCAAAAATACTTGCAAAGCTATGCAAATAGAATTATTTGGGACTCATTTCTAGAAGGATGATCATGGATACAAAGTGTTGCTAAAAGAGTAATAAAGTGTTAACTCTGCTGGCAAATAAAATACAACATGCCATTAAAAGGAGGAAAGGAAGCTCAAATCCCAGGGTTGGGAAAATGTATTATCCTGAAAAACAAAGATTTCCTTTTTCTTTCTTCCCTCTGACTTCATGGGTTTGGAGATTTCTTACCCACATTTCCATCTGCTTCCATAGCTTTTTCTTAGAGTGATGTGAAAACGGTTGCTTTTTCCATGTCTTTGCAATGCTGTGAGGAGCACAGCATTCCCCTGCCCTTCTTCCTTTTTAAAAAGCTTTTGGGTAATCATGGGAAATTTAAAGCAGTGCCTGTAATTTTCTTTTCTATACTTTTTCCATTTTTTTAAATTTATTTATTTTAATTAGGTATATATGAGAGCAGAATACATTTTTTTTCATTTTTTTTTATTATTAGTTGTTCAAAACATTACAAAGCTCTATACTTTTTTCAGACTCATTGCCAAAATTTGATATTAAAATGTTAAGTTTCTTACCCAGTGTAATGAGATGATCTTCTGTAACAAATAATATCATACAGACCTTTTATTTGAGGGAATCAATGGGCTGTTAAAGAATCCAGCTGGTGAGTACCAGCTAGCACACACTGCAGCTCTCCAGGGGTAACAAGCACAGCAAGGAACAGAGGATTTTCTCAAACTTGTTGAGCATGAAGTGCTAGGATTGGCATCCCCTACCCACGTGAGGGGACACTCACTGCAGCAGGCTGCATCTGCGTCCTCTGTGAGAAGCATGGTCACAGTTCCCTCGGGCTGCAGGAGTGACTTGCTGCTGCTTTGTCCAGCTGGAGTATATCAGTGCCCATGCACAGCTACAGGGTGTGTGACCTGTACCCACAGGGGCTGGAAGCACTCTCATTAGCCAGAGCCATGTGATGAGACACCTCAGGGTCAAAGAGGTTTAGATTTCAGGGGTGTTTTAAAGATTCCCAGGATTCTGACATACTTTGTATGCTTCAGAAAGCTATGAGTCACAAAATAATAGAGGCTCATTCTGGAGTAAAAAGAAAATGTAAATAAGTGTCCTAGGAAAAGGTCATGATTTTAAAACACATCTATGGGTGAAGTTATAGGATCCTGGTATTTCTTTTCTGAATTCCAATAGAAGAGAAGATTAAAAACTAAACCACTGACACCAACCACTGTCAAAAACTATAACTGGAATGAAATGAAGCCAAGGGTAGAATTCAGCTAATTTTTTTGCCCTTTTTTAACTAAATTTAAGAGAATCAATGCTAAAGTACAGGTGCCAATTTGCATTTATGAAAGAGAGTTTTATTTTATGTGTATGTTTGCATTTTTGTGTCTAGGTAACAACATCCATTATAACAGCAACAGTGCTGAGGAGAGCTCTCACATTTCCTACCTGTAGATGTTGACTTTTAGCAAAGTGTCCAATCCCAATCAGATGCAGAATGTGATTGACAGAGCACATGGGTACAGTCTGCTTTTAAAGTCAAATCTCCTTATTTCTGCTGAAATATTTGTAATGTGATTTAAGTAACTATTGAAGTAGTTTCAATTTTAATTTCATTGAATAGATAAATGAATGAAATGAAAGAATCAATACTGCTATAGTGAACTGCATATGCCAAAGTAAACTCACCTACCAATTGCTGTACAGATTGTCGAGGTGAGAAATGGAGTACTCATGGCTAGAGAACACAGCCTGAGGCATCCAGAGCTGAGGGGGGATTAGCAATTGAGCTTTGGTCTTGCTAAAAACTGGCTTTGAATTTATTTAAAATTGCAAAGTTAACTTAATGCCAACATGGTAGGCAGAAAATGGCTTCACAAAGACTTCCATGTAGCAATCACAGGAATCTGTCAACAAGGCCAAGAAAAGTTTGCCCAAGGTGAGCCAGGCCATAGCAGTCAATCCCTGCCATGTCCTTGGTGGTTGCTGCAGGGAGGGTAATGAGTACACCTCTGAGAACTCTGCCTCTCCTGTGAAAATGCAAGCACTAACTTTTCCTTTAGTTTCCCTAATAAGGTGAAGTACATGTCAATGGGATCAGACAGCATGTGCTACATTTGTCTTACTTTTATTTTCTCCAGAATTGTATCTCTGAAATTCATCCATATAATAATAGGTACCTAAATGTTAGATTTGGTGCAAAATTACCTGTTCATTCTGTTCCAATGTAAGTAGATATTAGACTAGTTTTCATTTTTGTGATGAGAGAAATGATGCTCTCCAGACACTTTTGTGCATGTGTTCAGTAAATATTTATGCAAATTTGGGGCATCTATATGTAGAAGTGAAATTGGCAGGACAAAGAGAATGTGGAGTTTAATTTTTTAGATTATACAAAAATGTCTCCTACAATGGCTTTCCCAACCAGCTGTAAAAGACTCTCCTTTATGTATGGGGCAATTTTTGTTATTTTCTCTTATTAACTTGAGACCTTCTGAGTTTGAAGTGGACATCATTTGAGTTTTGCTCATGTCTGCTAGGCTGAGGACCTTTCCAACACTAACTAACAATGCTGTGAAGTGACGCTTCAAGATGATTGGACTAGGATTAAGCCCCAACTTCTTTAATAAGACTCCTAAAGCACAAGAATTAATTCTAAGAATCAATAAATGAGATGGATTCAAACTAAAAAGCTTCCTCTCAGCAAAAGAAAAAATTAGTGAGGTGAATAGAGAGCCTACAATATGGGAACGAATTTTTACTACATGCTCATCAGATAAATATAAATCTCAAGGATATATAAGGAACTCAAAAATCTTAATACCAAAAAACAAATAACCTAATCAATAAATGGGTCAAGGAACTGAACAGGCACTTCTCAGACGAAGATATACAATCAATCAACAAATATGTGAAAAATATGTTCAATATCTCTAGTAATTAGAGAAATGCAAATCCATGCTACTCTAAGATTTCTTCTCACTCTATTCAGAATGCCAGCTATTAAGAATACAAACAACAATAAGTGTTGGCGAGGATGTGGGGAAAAAGGTACTCTCATACATTGCTGGTGGGACTGCAACTTGGTACACCCAATATGGAAAGCAGTCTGGCGATTCCTTGGAAAACTGGGAATGGAACCACTATTTTACCCAGCTATCTCACTCCTTGGTTTTATACCCAAAGGACTTAAAAACTGCATACTATAGGGACACAGCCACATCAATGTTTATAGCAGCACAATTCACAATAGCTAAATTGTGGAACCAACCTAGATGCCATTCAGTAGATGAAAGGATAAAGACAATGTGGTATGTGTATACACACACACACACACACACACACACGCACACACAAACATACACACACACGCGCGCGCACGCACACACACACAGTGGAATATTATTCAGCATTAAAAGAGAATAAAATCATGGCACTTGCAGGTAAATGGATGGAGTTGGAGAATATAATGCTAAGTGAAGTTAGCCAATCCCCCAAAAAACAAATGCCAAATATTTTCTCTGATTTAAGGCTGTGGTGGCCATAAGGGGGTGGGGAGCATGGGAGGATAGGGCAAAGGGAAAAGCGGGAGGGAGAGGAAGGGAAGGAGCATGGTGGTAGGAAAGATAGTGGAATGAGATGGACAACAATACCTTAAGTACATGTATGAAGACACAAATGGTGTGACCCTACTTTGTGTACAACTAGAGATGTGAATATTTGTGCTCTATGTGTGTAATATGAGTTTTAATACATTCTGCTGTCATATATAACATTAAAATTTAAAAAAAAAGATAATTGGCCTTGTTTACTGAGCTCTGGGACATAATCTAGATATGTAGAGATTCTTTCACAGCATAGCTACGTGGCTATTTCAGCTGGTTTGAGCTGCTTGCATTTCAATGCATTGTATAGTTTAAAGTAAATCTTTCTCTAACTTATCAATATTTTTCTTCATGCTTGGCAAGGTGTTTTTTTTTTCAAATATAAAATACTTCTTTACCTAAACCCTGATAACATTTGCCTATATTATCTTCTTGAAATTATTGCTGTACCTTAAATGTTAAGATAAAAAGCTACCTGGTTTTAGAGATTAGCTACAAAATAAGTCTCTTTAAGTGTATGTGGATATTCAATTGAGTCAGCTGATTTCCACATAAAGACAAGAGTTTTCCCACAGCCTCCTTTGTCTTAAGTCAGTAATCAGGGTATGAGTTCTATTGTAGTTGACCTATTTTGCTTTATTGACCTGTATTTGCTCAACAATAATAATTACTTAATTATCACATTTTAAGTAAGTTCTGTTACTCTATAGCACAAACAATTTCATTTGTGGAATTGGAAGACAACTGGAAAAATGAAGTCTGTTTGGAGCTACTTTATTCTCTAACATGATTAAAAGTTCTGCAGTGTGCACGTGGACACACACACACTGACTCACTGAGAAAATTTAATGGAGGGCAATATTGAATGAATTTAGGAAGTAAGTTGGAGAAAAATCCCCCTTTTAAAAAATTGTATAGTTGATAGGGAATTTATGTTTTTCCCTTAGCTATGAAGGTGAAGCCATTGCACATGCCCATGAGTAAAAATATTGACAGTGGGTATAAAGGTTTCGTCATGGACTCTCCATCAAATGTGTCTTTTCTTCCCTGTGACTGCAGCCAGGTTGTGCTTATTAGCTGCTGGATCACACTCTGCACAACTTCACTCCAGTGTTTTCAGCAAAGTACTGACTTATCATTGTCCTTGGGCACTGGGGAATTCTGATGTGTCATTGACTTGTATATAAGGTGTTAAAGCTATTCTGGAAAATGTCTGTTTCTTTTAAAAATAGACATTACCCATAACCAAGCAATTTTAGTCACAAGTATATATCCAAGATGACTGAGATTATATGTCCACTAATCAGAAAAAAAAAAAAAGCAAAACAGATCACCATAGAAATCTTCATGGCTGTTACTTTCTTCATAGTCACAAATATTCAATGCCAGAATAAAAATGATTGTTATATATTCATGTAGTATAATGCTAATCAGTTAAAAAAATAATTACATGAAAATATGAAGCATGTAAAATTTTATAAAGAGGTTGAGAAAAAGAAGCTAGAAAGGCAAAAGCATTTCTGCTCAATGATGATGAAGTCAAAATGATGATTGCTGTTTCCAGGCACAGGTGTTACCAAGGAACTTCCACAGGGAACCGCATGATGGGACTGTTTCTGTCTTGGCTTCCACCAGTACTCCACCCTGTCAGCCACTCAGGCAAAATGGTACCCTGAGCATGAGTTCTCCTCCTTCCCCCACATTTAACATCCCATATGTCCACACTGCTCCTTCTCCCCTTTCCTGACTGTGGCCTCTTCCCACTTCCCACCATCACCCAGGGGTGGCACCCACCTGCTGATAAGCCTAATGCTTCCTGGCTCTGGCCCTTGATCCCCAAGTGGAGCTGGCTGGGGGCTCTCTCTTTGATGACCAAACACACGGCACCTTTTGTAGAGTCCTCGACAGCAGCACCCACTCCTGGGGAAAGTGAGAACAGGAAACCCGCACATCATGGCTGCCCAGTCCCAGATCCCTGAGGGAATATGTGAGCACCTTCTGCATTCTGGATGAGGAACGTCAAAAATAAGGACAGTATTTTCTTCTTTGGAAAAGTTTTCCCACCTTCATTTTCATCACTGTTTTGGCTGTTTCCTTTGGTTTAGCCTCCCTTTTGTAAAAGCCTTATCTCCAGGACAATTATGGAAAATGCTCTCCTTGCTGCGAAGTCATTTTCTGAATCAAGCCCCTATGGCCCATGGATGGTGAGTGGTTGGTAAGCCATGCTTCCCAGGTGGGCACTGCCTGCTCCTGGTCTCCTGGGAGGATCCGCTAACACACTCTGTGCCTGCATCTGTGTGCCTTGGGTCTGAGTGCCAATTCCCTGGGGCTGCCAGTGTTCCCACCAGTCCTGAGCCTGGGATGGCAGAGATGCTCCTTCTGACTGTCCTCCTGCTTCTTTCAGCATAAGGCAAAAAAAGGCCCTGGGCAGCTCGAGTCTTTCCAAACCTGAACATTCTTACGCGTGCTCTCCTTATGGTGAAATCAGGAAGTTTCCCCAAGAATCAGGTCAAGGGACTGAAAGGCACGCGGGAATTTCAAACCCAGAGAAATCACGGGAGGGAGAGAGAGTAAAAGAAGGCATGAGGACCAGGGAGCCATGCAAGATGACTCACCCAGGAACAAGGGGCACGGGAGCTTCGAGGCCTGGGAAGCAGAGGGGCACTGGCAGCCTAGCTCCTGAGCCTCTCAGGCCTGAGGTCTGGGACTGTGATGTGAGTCTTTCTCATGGGAATTGGAATCATTGGAAGTCTCAACTTCAGCCAACATGCCCCGCTGAAGCAGAGAGAGAGAAGGAAATGAGGATCTGTTTGACTTGCTCTGCAGAGCTTCCAACCCATCACTGGGGCCAGCACTGGGATGTCATAAGGACAGACACTGTCACATGGTCATGGGTATCACATGGTCATGGGTATCACATGGTCATGGGTATCACATGTCATCTGTCACCTGCTAGAAAGCACATCTGGAGGGGAGCAGTGAGCCCATCTGAAAACAGACAGACATATGGACAGCTGGCAGACTGATAACACCTGCCTTATAGTATCAATAAGATTCAGTTAATATCTGGCAACATGTGTGCTTTACAGTGCATTCTGCTTCATGACTGAGGCTACACAGTTAGCCGCTGAGCTAGTGCCTGTGTGACGAGCCCATCTTACTTTTAATGTCCTGCATCTGCATCCCCAATGGTTGTGTTTCTAAGTCCAGACCCTTTGCTTTTCCTTGGGTCCTGAAGTGTGCTTACAGTCTCTGGAAGGAATGAAACCTGGAATGTCTGCAGTCTTTCCTTCTGGGCTTGGTGTCCTCTGATTGCCTTCCTTCTCCCTGGCCTCTCCACCTCCTTTCTTCCTCCATTCACTGGCTGCTTCCCATATTTTCTGTTCCTTTCCACCACTTTAGACAAGGTGCTTTCTCTGTATCTGAGAACTTTTCAACATTTGCTTTCTTTATCTAGTTGTAATACAATCCTAGAATTCTCTCAGTTAAAGAGATGCTACATAATTTTCTCAGAATATTCTCATTTGTGCTGCTTTGTAACAACCCACCCTCCCACTTAGAGGCAAGGGGAGCTCATATCCCCACAGATGTGGAGCAGAGGCCACATATCTGCCAGGGCTGAGGGCTGACCTCCAGGTGCTTTTGTTGCCATAGTTATTATTTTTTTCTCCCTAGATCTAGGGACTGAACCCAGGGCAGGTGCACTTTACCACTGAGTTGCATCCCCACCCCCTTTTCTTTGTGGTACAAAAAAGGTGGGTGGAACATACCTGTAATGGGTTTGAGAAACTAACTCCAGGTGGTGACTCCAATCTATTATCAATCAAATGAAGAAAATAACAAATAAGAAGGTTAGGTCAGCATGGTGTCGAATGCCTGTAATCCCAGTGGCTCGGGAGACTGAGGCAGGAGGATTACTAGTTCAAAACCAGCTGTAGGAAAAGTGAGGTTCTAAGCAAATCAGTGAGACTGTATCTCTAAATAAAATACAAAATAGGGTTGAAGATGTGGCTTAGTGGTCGAATGCCCCTGAGTTAAATCCCTGGTACAGAAAAAAAAAATTTGAATTATGTTATTGGTTTTTCTTTAACTTCCTCGAAAGACATAGAATTACACAGTGCAATAATTACTTGAGACAGTTACTGTTTGATTTGTAATTTTTACAGATATGATATGAATCAAAATAATATGCCAAAATGGCATGTAGAAAAGGATTTACAGCTCTATGTGTAGAAAAATATAGAGCTATGTAGAATAATGTTTCTCTCTATCTGGAGTAGTTAGTAAGAATGTATGGATGGGTTCTGATAAGATGTTCATGGTGTGAGAAACAAAAAGTTGAGAGATCCATTTCAGAATACAGTGTTTAGCCTTAAATGTAACATTGCGGGGTAAGAAGAGCAGTCTGAGGGGAAATAGAGAAGAATGGGAGGTTACAGGAACAGTACCACAGCCTGTAGATATGGCAGATCTAGAGTCCATGCATCTGAACCCCGCTTGACACACCGGAGGTGGGGGAGGGGCCAACCTGACCAACATAGATAGAAACAGCTGTTAATTAAGGTGAAGTAGAAACTGTCTACATGCCAAGATGCACTCAATCCAAGAAGGCTCTCCTGCCACAGAGAACAAAGGGTGGTGGGGACAAGCAATGATATATATATATATATATATATATATATATATATATATACACACACACACACACACACACACACGTATATATATATTATATACACACACACACACACACACACACATATATATATATATATATATATATATATATATATATATAAAATTTTTGATACAAAGGATTTAACTGTGGGGTGCTAAAACACTGAGCCATATTTTCAGCTCTATTTATTTTTCTTTTGAGGCAGGTTTTTGTAAGTTGCTTAGGGCCTTGGTAAATTGCTGAGGCTGGTTTTGAATTTATAATCCTCCTGCCTCAGCTTCCCAAGCCCCTGGGATTACAGACATGTGCCATTGTGACAGTAGCATATTAAATGACAGCAAAACCCAGGTGATGGTCTAAAAGATGGTACAACCCATAGTTCTTAGCCATTGAGGAACTGGGGTGGGTAGGGAGCCTTGTGCACCAGAGGATAAAATGCTGATCATAACTGCCCTGGGTGTGCCTGGTCCCTCAGATGTTCCATCTTGTAAGACCATCAGTAAAAGCCATGCATTCTCTGAACATTTGTCTCTCAGTGTTTTAAGGGACACACAGATGACAATGGTGGGAACACAAGGTTAAAAGAATAATTCTATAAAATAGGCCCATGTGCTGACCCCCACATGCTTTCTTTGCCATAAAGCAATTTAACTGCAGCCCTGCCTGTCCTAAGTGGACAGGAGATGTCACATTCCTCAGCAAACTACCTGTTATGTGCAGGAGAAATGCAACAGGAAACAATGTAGTAGGAACCCATGTTATTTTGCAGGGGAGAATTAGTGAACATTTTCACAGGCCAGATTTTGGAAGATAAGGGTAATTTTGTTAAGAATCCAATTAGAATGCTCAGCATGGGCCAAGGTGACATAGACTTGCCATGACATTGAGAAGTTGAAAGTCTGTTAGCACCTTGCTGTCAGTCAAAAGTCAAGAGGTAGACCTGGGTAGGACTCTCTGAAAACTTCTCTGGGATCCCAATAAAACTGTAGTGTAGGAGAAGCCCAGTGTCCTCTCCTCTCTGAGAGAACCCACTCTCTCACTTCAGGTTCCCCTTTCCCTTTTCTTCTCTCTTCAATAAGTTCATTCCTATTACTGGGCAACATGTCTCAACTCTTTCTGATTTGATTGCAAGAATCAGAGTTTGAAGGGAGTCTTTGCAGTGCCTCCATTTCTTGAAAGGCCCCAGCTCTGTAATAAGTCCGTTGTTTGGGTTTAAACAGTGAGCACATTTCTCACACATGGTAACTCATCACTACACCAGTACATAAAAAAAAAACTAGGAAAAAATTCATTGAAGACATTTTTCATTAGCAATCAACAACAACGAGCTAAAAACAAAACAAAACAAAACAAACAAACAACAACAACAACAAAAAAAAAAAAACAGAGCAGGAGCTTGGAATGGTAGTGCAAACCATGGCAGGAGAATCAGAAATTCTAGGCCAGCCTCAGGAATTTAGCCTCCCACCCTCTCTCAAAATAAAACTTTATAAGGGACAGAGGATGTAGCTCAGTGTTAGGGCACGTCTGGGCTCAATCCCCAGTAAAACAAAACATATGCAGTGAAGAGGGATAGAGGAATAAAAAAGTCATGAGCAAATAGGAGAAAGTAAAGCAGCTGACCTACCTCACTACATCAACAGTGACGTTAAATATGAACTGAAGGACTCTGTCCCAAGTAGAGGTCTTTGGATAAAATGAAAACAAGGCCCACTTCTGTGCTATCTACAGGAGTCATTGTTGGGAGGCAAATGTATAAAGAGACTAAGATCAAAATAGTGAACCATCCACCATGCAGACAGGCAGAGGAGTGAGCTGTCTGTAGCTCCTCTCCTAACATCTGGCAAAATTGTTCAAAGCCAAAAATGTATTGATAGATAACAGCTGTGAGGCTTGGAAATGTGAAGTTAAGGTGTTACTGAAAGCTCCATCCTTGCACCAAATGCCAATCCAATAATGAGGACTCGGTTTTGAGAAAAAAGATAGAAGAATTTTTAGTGATTCGTAAAGGGGCAGCACAGGGGCTTCTGTCCCGAGGCTCTGATTCTGCCCATCAGAGGGAAGGAGGGCCTCTGTTTGGGGGAAGGGGGTTAACAGGGATTGAACTCAGGGTGCACGGCCACTGAGCCACATCCCCAGTCCTATTTTGTACTTTGTTTAGAGACAGGGTCTCACTGAGTTGCTTAGCCCCTCGCCATTGCTGAGACTGGCTTTGAACTCAAGATATACATGCCTCAGCCTCCTGAGTGGCTGGGATTACAGGCATGTATGACCATGCCTGGAAAAAACTGAAATATTTTATTAGAAAGGTAGAAAGTCCTTAGTTTGAGATCAATCAGAGTTTAGAATTAAGTTCTTCTAATTTGGTTTGGGTTTGCTAATGTAGAAACCCAAAATAAGCCATATCGAAGGAGGCTATAAGGGCAGATCACATAACATTCTGTGGTCATTACCAGCTTTTGTGTCTATTCCACAGATGCAAAATGGCTTCAGTCTCAGGAAATTAGTCTCCTGATTTCCCAAGCTAAATGATTCTGTGGCATCTTTTACTTGTGTGCATATGATGATTGGGACATTTTCCATCTGACAGGCTCACATGTGTGTACTGTCACGTGACCATAGCTGGATCATACTGGGCAATGTGGGTGAGGAGGCTGGCCTACAGCTCTGAGGGAGGCCCTGTGGAGACCCTACCTTTTGTGCAACCTCCTGGCCTGCAAGTCAGAGCCCTTTCAGTGGAAGAACCTCCACCTCACACAAAGTCAGTGGCACCTTCTTCGTCAACAGGAGGTTGAATCTGGGGCCCATGGAGCTCCAATCAGGCCCTTTGGCTCTGATAAGACAGGAAAATGGCAAGCCTCTTCCTGGGATTCCAGGAAATTTACAGAAAGAGCTGTTGTCCCTTTCCCGCATCACTGACAGCCCTTCCTCAGGTCCTCTTATTCTGGTAAAGGTGAGAAACATTTTATTTTTTATAATTTTTTTTAGTTGTGGATAAATATTTATTTTTATTTATTTAAACATGGTGCTGAGAATGAAACCCACTGCTTCAAACAAGCCAGGCAAGTGTGAAACCACTGAACCCCAGCCCTAGCCCTAATTTTTATAATTAGTTAATGCTAGAGTTGAGTATGATACTAAAATTTATCCTTTATAGATTTGGAGGTGTTTCTAAGGGCTCTGTTTTTGGGATTGAGGTCACTGATAGTTTCATGCCTGTGGCATGCTTGGTGGCTAGGAAGTTTTTGTGCAAAGACACAGAATACCTGACTGCTAGGAAACCTTCTGTGCAGAGACACAGGATGCCTAACTGCTATGGAAATGTCCTTCATGAGGAGGCTCTGTGTTAGAGTCTTACTAGCCTCCACCTTGATTTCAGGCCCACAGCTCCTGGGAATAAAGGAACACTCCTGTTGGACAACCACAATGTTTCACTGAGCCTAAACCTGTCCACATAACAGTAACTTCATACAATGGACTTTCCTGAGAGATACACAAAGCTCCTAATTTTGCACATTGCAACTTAGTATGTGACTGAGGAATAGGCTGCATGATGTGGCTAAGTCTGTAACATGCCTGGTGATACCTCGAACAATATGTACTAATGGTGCCCATGACCTGAAGTAACCTGTTGATATAAACAAAGCTAGCAGCTCAGGTGAGCAGCTTTTGCTTTTGCCTCTGCACTTTGCTCTGTCTCCTTTCATTTTCCTTACAGTTGTTTTCTTACTTCACTTGCAGTGAAAGCGTAAATGAGATTCAGACTCCATCAGTCCTGGTTTAATTAAGAAATCTGAAAAAGTGTGATGTGTGTGGGAAGGGCGCCCCCTGCCGGGCTCCTGCAGGATCACATGGCTGCACCACTGTGAGTCCATGTTGGCCTCAGAATGTGTCACCTGAGCAGGGAGAGGAGACAGAACCTCAGATCCCCCAGGCTTCTGAGGGGCCCCATATTTGCACAGAGCATATCAACAACTTTGGGAAAACAGGTGAGTTAAAACAACCCTGCAGGCACCATGTCCTGATCCAGGACAGGGGCGGCCTCCCTGTAGGATCATCCCCATGATCGGGAATCACAGGTTAACTATTGGCATGTTGATCGGCATCCTCAGCAACACCATGAAAGGCAGCAGCCACTATGAGGGTTTCACAATTGTGAATCCATCTTTTAGTTGGGAAACTTTCATTTTATTGCTGACTCATTGGATTTCCTTATACAGTCTAGATATTAGAAACTAATCAAAGATGGAATGTGAAATATTTTCTCCTATTGAGCAACTTGTTTGTAAAAAATAATTTCACATAAAATTACATTTGTAATTATAATATATAACAGTAATTTTATGTGTTAATAATGTTTTATGTATGCACACATTTTGTAATGCTTAAATCTAGAGACTTTTAATATTCTTTATGGTGTTTAAAGAACATTTTTAAAATTTGATGAGGTATTTGTTATCATATTTTCTATTCTTGTTGGCGTGCTATTGCATGCCTTAATCCCAGTGGTTTGGGAGGCTGTGGCAGAAGCATTCTGAGTTCAGAGTCAGCTTCACCTACTTGGTGAGGCTCTAAGAAACTCAGCAAAACCCTGTACCCAAATAAAATATGAAGAAGGGCTCAGCACATGGCTCAGTGTTTAAGTGCCCATGGGATCAATTCTTGGTACCAAAAATATAATAAATAAAAAGTTATAAAATATTGTTCCTGATTGTGCCTTTGTTGTAATATCTAAGACATCTTTTCCTCTCTTAAGATCACCAAAATTCCCACTCATTTTTGCCCTCAGAATTCTAGTAAATTCAGTATTTGCATTTGTGTCTGCTACATGAGTGTATGTTTTTTCAACTTTTAAAATGTCTTCATACACACACACTCACACACACACACACACACACACACACACACACATATGCAGGATAGTACACCCCACAAAGGGGCCTACAGAGGAACTCCACACAGACACCAGTCAACAACCAGTGAGCCCTCATACCAGCCAATAAATGACCTGCCACCTGCACACTGCAGAAGGCAGAAGCCCTTCTTCTCCCCAATGGACCACCTAATGCCACGTCAAGTGAACTACATTTCCTCTATTTCAGGCCTCTGCACCCCACATATTCCAAAATACACACAGGGTAGCCCACAAGGATTTCACAGTGTTGGATACATGGGGCTATTCTTCAAAGGGCACACATGACTAGAACCTATAACAGGAGTAACCAGGCCTCTCAGTCCCAGACAATTTGGGAACATCTCCTCTGGCCCCAAAGAAAGCTGGAGACAACCTAGACACACCAAAGACTGAAGAGGTCTCCTAGAGTGGCACGAGAGGTGGGTTGGTGTGGTCACCTTCTCCCCACTCAGGGAGGCATGGAGGGAAATCTGAATAGTTGTGGGCCCAGAACTATCCAAACCAGGAAGAGTCAATAAGAAATTTCTCCATCTCAGCATGGATTATTGTAAATAACTCTAATTATGATTTTAATCTTGCATGTACTACTTTCCTTTTTAAATTGATGGATGCTTCCCTATCATTTTATATTACCCTCTCAGCCCCTTTGACTGTATTTTTTCTAGTGTTTTAAATGATGGAGTGGAGACCCAATGTCTCCCACATGCTTGGTGAGCACTCTGCTGCTGAGCCCCAACCCCAGCCCCTCTTTTCCTTTTTTTACTTTGATTTATATTATTTATCTCAATTTCTACTTTCTATTTCTTTTTTGCCTGTTATTTTCCCCACACCTTTCCAGTCCCTACATATTATAATGGTAATTTATAATCTTTACTAAATAATTTCTCAACCTATTCCAGAATATCATTGCAATTTTATACCAAGATTAGAGGAACTATAAAGAATATTTTCAACAAATTTGCTGTTGTTTTAGTTGTTGTTGTTTCTGTAAGTTTTGTTAGTATGTCATTATATTCTAAAGTGTTCACAGTCAATAGGGTTTAGTGTCTTCTCTCAAAATGTTGCTGACACCGGGAACAAGAGAAGATACACATTGAATGCAAATATCAATACCTGGATAATTGTGTGCCTGGAGTAGTTAATAGAAACAAACTCCCTAAATAGTTCATTCCACAAAAACAGAAGTGATAATCTTCCAAAAATATGGGTCAACATAAAGACATTGTGAAGCAAAAACAAAACAAACAGCTCACAAAACTTCAGCAACAGATCCCATTGACAACAGAGTAGAGGCAATGTCAGAGGAAGATTCCTGAAAATTCATTGTTAAATGTTCAATGAGTTAAAAAAGATGTAAGAAATGAACTTAGAATATACAGGAAGTGAAAGATCATTTCAATGTGGACAGAGTTCCTGAAAAAGAATCAAACAGATATCCAGGAAGTGTAAAACCCAATAAATCAAATTAAAAATTCCATTGAAAGCATCACTGATAGATTAGATCACACTGAAGACAGATTCTCAGGTCTGTAAGAGAAAGCATATTAACTTGAAAATAAAGTTGACAACAAAGAAAATGTGTTAAGAGACCAGTACCAAAATGTTCAACATTGAGACAGCATTAAGATCCAAATTTGAGAAATATGGAGAATACTCCAAAATACAAATAAAATCACTGCATGAATTTCTCATTAAAAAAAAATTAAATTTCCAAATTTTAGGGATGAAGTAGAAATCCAAACACAAGAGCTATGGAGAAACCCAAATAGACAAGATTAAAAAAAAAATCCTCTCCAAGGCACACTCTGATTAAAATGACTAATAAACAGGATAAGAATAGATTCATTATTTTTAAATTGCAAGGAAAAAGTAGCAGATCAAATTTAGAGGTACGTCAGTGAGAATTTCTACTGATTTCGAAGCCCAGAACCTAAAAGTCAGAAACCTTTGGAATAATATACTGTGTCCTCAAAGAAAACGGGTAACAGTCACCATTACTCATCAATCATCATTACTTATGATGAGAACTTTCTTCTCCACAAAAGGGGAAATTCAACCTAATATCAAAGTCTTCAATTTTACATTGTTTTGAAGAAGAGTATTAAATTACATATACCCATACTTTTCCTATTTTAAAAAAATCACATTTACTCACCGGTGAGAACAATCCAGCTGAGAAACAATGGAAAGAGGAGATGAAGAGATGGATGGACCCTTGCAAAAGTGGACCGGTGGATTGGTGCAAGAGCAGGGCCACTTCCAGCCCTTGGAAGGGGACTTGAGTTCAGAGGAGGCTTGCATTACTAGATTTCAGAGAATAATAAAATACTGTGACATGCCAAAGACACAAAAAATGTTTTTTTTTCCTAAGTTTGAATCTAGATCCATCAGTATGGCTTGTACTCTTCTTCTGTCATTTTCATTATTCCATATGGATTCTGTAGTCCTGGTGACTAACTGTAAGTGGGTATTAGCTGGGTTGGAGTTTTGCCTGTAGACACAATAGGTACAACTCTGCAAAAGGGGGAGACAGGAGATATCCACAAAAGATGAACAATGGCAATAAAAAATCTCTGTGTGTTTATAACTGAAATCTGAAGCAATGGAACTCATTTATTAAGTTTTGTACTTCATCATATTTCAATATAATGGGTCACTGATATGTATGTGTACAATGTCCTTAAGTTATCTTTTGACAAGATAAGATATGATAAGACTCTTTACATCACAGATAAGTACCCAAAACAACCTGAAATGTACCATTCTCTGTTTTACCAATCTGTAGTTTAGTAAGATAATAAGAGATTGTCATGTCTGTCCATTCCTACTCCTGAAACAGACACTTTGCAGGCACTGGCATGCATATGTCCAGTTAGGTCACAGAATGTCCCTCCAATGAGTCTTATTTTAAAGATTTGGAAAAAAAACTAGTGTCTTATGAAATTGTCTCAACATTTTCCTAGTCAGGTTGGATCTGGCAGGCTGGACTTTTCTCTCTGACTCTAAGTCCTCATTTTATCAAAAGACCTCTGAGTCTACTTTCCCCTTTAGTTAAATTGCTGGCTGCATTATATTTTCATGAACCAACTGTTCCTCAAATACAAGAAAGTGTCTTCTTATAGCATAATATAATTCTGTCAGAAACACCAACAATTTCCTCTGGAAACTGACCAGACTGTAGAAGGCAATTATTCTTGCTCTAATGTAACTGTACATCCATAGACTATATTTCTAACTAGAATAAGATATATTCCAAGCTTGTATAATACTATCAAAATGGTTTCTAATGATATGCATAACTAAGAAAAACCAATAAAATAAAATTTAAAAGTATAAACATGAAGTGATGTAAACCTGGTACGATTCTACAAGGTGCTGTTCTCCAGGGGTGCAACCCTAGTTGAGGCAGTGATTACTTTGCTTCTGAGTATTCTCAGTGTTTAAAGTATAGAAGGAAGAGAGGAAATGGCACACATTCAGAACTCTGTATGTGCTAGACACACAGAGTTCACTTACTTCCATCTCTAGATTTTTCATAAAATATTTTGAGTTTAATTTAGCTGAGATGCAAACAATTTTCTTATTGTTCTTGGGCTGGTTGTCCATAATACTTAAAAAATTGGGTAATACTTTTATCTTTGCAAGATAAACTTGGGGTCCAACATTTGCTATGCCTATTGTAATAAGCCCTATCTAATGACTTTTTTCCACTCTGTATATTTGAGCAATGTGCCTTATAGGCAAATTGAGGGAAACACTATTTTTAGACCCCCTTTGTAGCCACTGAACAATATTCTCCAAGGTATAATGTAACCAAAGGGAACTGTTTCATGGGATATTGATGCATGAAGTAATGACCCATACTCAATTAAGAAAGTTGTTCTCCATCAGTGAAAATAGGTTCCATGTTTAAAGCCAATGTTCTGGATCCTAAAAACTTCAAATCCTAGACTTACAGGGACTGGAAAATAACTATGATAATCAGTTACCTGACAAAATAAAAAATTTCAACTTAGAAAAAAAATGTAGTAACTACCATCAACACATTTTCATGACATCTTATGCCACAGAATGCTTGCCTTCAGAATGACTGGCCCAAGGAAGTCATAAACGTACAGCAGAGTGTATGTTCAGGGATTGGCACTGCCAGGGCTGCTAGGCCCTTTCTGAAGTTAAAATAGGTCTAAACTGAGGAATGAAGCAAGTATCCAGCAAGTATCATGTCCTGATTTGCAGAGTGTGTATGTCAAAGATTGATTTATGAAATTATCTAGTCACATTTTCTTTGTTTGATCTATATTGCTAATTTAACTCTGAGGATCACATTTGGTTTAATCAGCAGATCTGCTGAGAGCCTATGATGCAATAGCCCCTGAGATGGGGACCAGAGACAGAGGACTCAATGTGTCCCACCCTGTCCCTAAATGGCACCCAACTGTGCTGATGTGCCCAGGCCTCAGGGGTCCCTGGCATGCTTGGCTTCCTTTGCTAAACCCAGGGTAGCCCCAGCTGTCCTCATTGCCCACTGCCCAGTCTCTGCCCTGGGCTCCTCCTCTCAGCTCTCTCCTCAACCAGATCCTCCTGTGTGAGCTCCAGAAAGGGACCTGACCTCATGTCACACCCACTGGCCTCTCACTGGTCCAAAGCAGAGTCTGAATCCTCCCCTCCCTACACCCTTGCCCTGGGGCCTGAGCTTCCAGAGCCCTCTTGTCCCTGCTGCTGCCCTGATGACCCAGGCAGGCTCCCCCAGGGCTGGTCCTGCTCCTCAGTTCGTGCAGAGTGGTCCGGAGCCTGAGGGCTCCAGCAGCACCTCCTTGGATTGGTGCTTAGTGCTGCTGCCCAGCTGGCCCTCTGTCCTTCCTCCCTGATCTATGGTTCCTTCCCATATGAATGGCTGGGTCACCTCAGAGCATGTGTGAGCTACTACTCTATTGTCTGTGTCAACCACTAAGGATCAACTCCAGGTTGTGAAATCTTGTATAATTAAACTGCTAAAGCAAATCAAACCCAGCAGCACTGTCACAAAACAGAAGCAGTGAGCACATTTTGAAGGGATGAATGCATCTCAGTGCTGGGGACATTGTGGTTTTCTTTCTCTGTAGGCTCAGGAGATTTGTCTGGACACCATGCTGGATGCACAGGGACCTGTGATCCCATCAGTTCTCAGGTGCAGTGATGCTCTACTCCTGTTGGCTTCCTCATGGTGCCTTTTTCACTCTCATTGCTTGTCAACCTGACAGCTCTCAAAATGTTTTCACACTTCTAGCTTGCCACTGTGACTATAGAATGTAATTATTGTATATTATTTATTCTGTCAATTTCATCATGTGAAATTTGCTTACTTGAAGAAAAGGATAACATATAAGAAATCCTAAATATTTGATATTAAGCTTGTAAAGTTTCCACAGATGGAAACCTCATCAGGAAAGAGACAATATTCAAGGAACATGTTACAGTTAGGGTGATCTTTTAGGAGTCATAATACCTTCACAGTGTTAGAACAATGCTTTGGATGGTGACTCACTTCTAGAAGAAACAGAGCAGCTTCTGTTTAGGAGGTGAGCAGCACAGCTCTGGGAGAAGACCCTGGATTACTCAGCTGCAGCATTGCCAGTGGGGAGGGGAGAGCAGACACTAAAGGTGTGGAGGAGGCAAGGTCACTGAGAATGCAGACTCAAGCACACAGGGCACTTCTGTGCCCCACAGGCCATGTCTGTGGTGAACCTGAGTGCTGAGTTTGGGAGCTGGGAAAGCAGGATCCTGCTTCCTCCAGGGCTGAGCGTGGTGCATAGTCCTAGGAATGCTCCTGCCCAGCATGATGTAGGAAGGACTCTTTAAGTGATTTCATTTGTATTTGTTGAACCTGGTAGTAGACTTTGTATTTAGAATTAAGATGGTTACAAGGGAGAATTGAGACAGGAACATTCAATTCATATATTAAAATCATTTGATTCTTTTTCATATATTCTTTGGACATTTGTGTTTCTTCTTTTGAAAAGCATCTGCTTAATTCATTTGCCCATTTATTAATGGAGTTGTTTAATGTTTTGCTAATAAGTTTTGTGAGTTCTTCATATGTTCTAGATACTAATTCCCTGTCAGAAGAGTACCTAGCAAATATTTTAAACCATTAGTAATTATTTCCTTTGTGTGGAGCTTTTTAATTTGATGGCATCCCATTTATAAACTTTTAGCATTATTTCCTGAACTTCGGGTGTCCTATTGAAAAAGTCATTGCCTGTGCCTGTATGCTGGTCTATTGACCCCATGTTTTCTTCTAGGAATTGCATAGTTTCTGGTCTGATTCGTAGGACTTTGTTCTTTTTTGAGTTGATTTTTGCATAGGGTGAGAGACAAGAGTATTGTTCTACTCTTCTAATTATGGGTAGCAAGTTTTAATAATAATAGCCAGGCTATTTTTAATAACAATGCTATTACAAACACTGACAAGTCTGTTGAAGAAGAGGGACTCTTATACACTGTTGGATGGAATGTAAAATAGTATAGCAATTATAAAAAAAAGCTGGGAGTTCCTTAGAAAATGAAAGTAGAACTTTCAGAGGATTCAGCAACAACAGTAATGGGTGCATATTCAAAGGAAATGATTTATATCAAGGAGATGCCTGCACTCCCTCCCTTATGGTAGCACTTTTAACATGAGCCAAGGCCATTTCATACTGGTTAAGGAAGTCATCCAACAAAATATAACAATTGTAAATATTTATACTCCAAACATCCATGTAACTACATACATACAACAAACCCTTCTCAATATAAAGAATCAGAGAACACAATACTGAGTGATTTCAACACAACTCTATTACCATTAGATAGGCCATCCTGAGTAAAGACTCTTCAGAACTAAAAAAGAACTAAAAAGTATTATTAATCAAAAGGATCCAACAGATATCCATCAAATATTTCATGCACTGACATCCAAATTCACTTCATTCTCACTCTCACTTCATTCTCAGGCACATGGAATTTTCCCTAAAATACATTATGTTTTAGGGCTCAAAGCAAGTTTATCAAATACAAAAATTACATAATTCCTTGCATCTGATCAGACCACAATGGAATAAAATTAGAAAACAACAAGATTGAAAGCAGAAATCATTATAACACCTGAAGATTACGTTGTACACATTCGAAAGAAGAATAAATAATAAAAATACCTGCTGTGGGTCAAGCTATAGAGCAATGGCCAGACATACTCCATTTATCCTGAGACTCCATATCCTGCAAGAAAAGTTCTCCCATAGGAAATCCCTGGCTATGTACCCATTAATACTTACCTAGCATAACATACTTGGCAACACAAAATAAAAATTCTTATACACTGTAAAATTATTGACTTGGTTTCCATTTTTCCTGGGCAATGTACCCTGTCAGATATTGATTGTCTAGACATTACTACCTTTCTCAAACTTGTACTCAACTAGGGTCCTTTTGACCCACTTCCCTTCTGCTAGATTGCTCCTATGCAAACCTGATAGGTCCCACAGGAAATACCAATGTACCCATTGCATTGTCTTGCTAACTGCTCATTCCAGCTTCTGTACCTGCTTGATTGCAGCTACATCAACTCAGATGTGGTTTTTGTCTTTAAATATGCTAGAATGATCAGGCTCCTATTGCTTTTAGAAACAGTTATGGGTCCTGTGGGGAGAAGTCACAGCTGGCCGAACAAATAAAGACTCTTCAATTTGGGCAAAACTGGGACTTGGAATGTTTTCTGAGTGACTTTACCCACAACAAATCAAGGGGGAAAAAAGATTTTTTTTTAAACAAATGAGAGAAGAGATACAATATACCAAATATCTGAGATTGTATGAAGATAATTCTGAAAGGAAAATTTATAGCTTGATTTTCTACATTAAAAAATAGAAAGACGCCCATGCCCGGAACAGGCCCAGCGAACCGCCGGCGTGGTGTCACGTCACCCCAATTGGAGAAGGGGCAGAGCAGAGCCATCTCCCGCTTCTGGAACAGGCCCAGCGACCCGCAGGCATGGTAGTCACAACACCCCAATTGGAGTAGGGGCAGAGCAGAGCCGCCGCCCGCGCCTGCAAGGTAGTCAGATCTGCGACTGACCGGCAGAACAGGCCCAGGGGTTCGCGGACATGGTAGACACGTCACACCAATTGGAGTAGGGGCAGAGCAGAGCCGCAGCCCGCGCCTGCAAGGTAGTCAGATCTGCGACTGACCAGAAGAACAGGCCCAGGGGTTCATGGACGTGGTAGACACGTCACACCAATTGGAGGAGGGGCAGAGCAGAGCTGCTGCCCACGCCTCCAAGATAGGCAGACCTGCGACCGACTGGCAGAACAGTCCCAGCGGCCTGCCAGCGTGGTAGACAGATCACCCCAATTGGAGGAGGAGCAGAGCCGCCGCCCGCCCCTGCAAGGGAGACTTTTCAACTATACAAGAGCAATATAAATATATAGGGGGAAAATTTCAAAAACACAACAGTTTCATCAAGCAGAAAGAAACACGAGCAATATGAAAAGACAAGGAAAGAAAGGACCACAAGCAATGCAGGTCAACTCAACTTTAGAAGAGGTAATAGCTGCAGCAGATGGAATTTCAGATAAAGAATTCAGGATATACATGCTGCAGATGATTTGGAGTCTCAAGGAAGACATTAAACAGCAAAATCAGACAAAGAAAGATCACTTCAACCACTTTGACAATGTATTACATAAACAAATCCAAGAAGCAAAAGATCAACTATACAGGGAGATAGAGGTAATAAAAAACAAACAAACAGAAATCCTAGAAATGCAGGAAGCAATGAACCAACTTAAAAAGTCAATTGAGAATACTACCAGCAGAGTAGAACACTTAGAAGATAGAACATCAGACAATGAAGACAAAGTATTTCAACTTGAAAAGAACATAGACAGCTCAGCAAAACTGTTAAGAAACCATGAGCAGAACATCCAAGAAATATGGGATAATATAAAGAGACCAAACTTAAGAGTCATTGGGATACAGGAAGGTATAGAGGTCCAAACCAAAGGAATGAGCAACCTATTCAATGAAATAATACGAGAAAACTTCCCAGACTTGAAAAATGAGACAGAATCCCAAATCCTAGAAGCATACAGGATGCCGAATGTGCAAAATCATAAGAGATCCACACCTAGACACATTATAATGAAGATGCCCAACATACAGAATAAGGAGAGAATTTTAAAAGCTACAAGAGAAAGGAAGCAGATTACATTTAGGGGTAAACCAATCAGGATAACAGCTGATCTTTCAACACAGACTTTGAAAGCTAGAAGATCCTGGAATAACATATTTCAAACACTGAAAGAAAATGGGTTCCAACCAAGAATCATGTATCCAGCGAAATTAAGCTTCAGGATGGAAGATGAAATTAAAACCTTCCATGATAAACAAAAGTTAAAAGAATTTGCAGCCAGAAAACCATGTCTTCAAAACATCCTCGGCAAAACATTACAGGAAGAGGAAATGGAAAATAACAATGAAAACCAGCAGTGGGAGGTAGGACAGTAAAGGGGGGAAAAATAATCAAAAAGGAAAACAAACCATGTTTAGTAACATAAATAAACAAATATGGCTGAAAGAACAACCCATATCTCAGTAATAACCCTAAATGTTAATGGCTTAAACTCACCAATCAAGAGACACAGGCCAAGAGAATGGATCACAAAACAAGACCCAACAATATGCTGCCTACAGGAGACGCATTTGATAGGAAAAGACATACATAGACTGAAGGTGAAAGGTTGGGAAAAATCATATCACTCATATGGACTTCGGAAACAAGCAGGAGTGTCCATACTCATATCAAATAAAATTGATTTCAAGCCAAAGTTAATCAAGAGGGATAAAGAGGGACACTACATATTGCTCAAGGGAACCATACACCAACAAGACATAACTATCATAAATATATATGCCCCAAACAATGGTGCAGCTATGTTCATCAAGCAAACTATTCTCAAGTTTAAGAGTCTAATAGACCACCATACAATAATCATGGGAGACTTCAACACACCTCTCTCACCACTGGACAGATCTTCCAAACAAAAGTTGAATAAGGAAACTATAGAACTCAATAACACAATTAATAACCTAGACTTAATTGATATATATAGAATATACCACCCAACATCAAGCAGTTACACTTTTTTCTCAGCAGCACATGGAACCTTCTCAAAAATAGATCATATATTATGTCACAGGGCAACTCTTAGACAATATAAAGGAGTGGAGATAATACCATGCATCTTATCTGATCATAATGGAATGAAACTGAAAATCAACGATAAAAGAAGGAAGGAAAAAACATGCATCACTTGGAGAATGAACAATAGGTTACTAAATGATCAATGGGTTATAGAAGACATCAAGGAGGAAATTAAAAAATTCTTAGAGATAAATGAAAGCACAGACACAACATATCGGAATCTATGGGACACATTGAAAGCAGTTCGAAGAGGAAAATTCATTGCTTGGAGTTCATTCCTAAAAAAAAGAAAAAACAACAAATAAATGATCTCATACTTCATCTCAAAATCCTAGAAAAAGAAGAGCAAAACAACAGCAAAAGAAGTAGAAGGCAAGAAATAATTAAAATCAGAGCTGAAATTAATGAAATCAAAACAAAAGAAACAATTGAAAAGATTGACAAAACTAAAAGTTGGTTCTTTGAAAAAATAAATAAAATCGACAGACCCTTAGCCATGCTAAAAAAGAGAAGAAGAGAGAAATCAAATTACTAGCATACGGGATGAAAAAGGCAATATCACAACAGACACTTCAGAAATACAGAAGATAATCAGAAACTATTTTGAATCCTTATACTCCAATAAAATAGAAGATAGTGAAGGCATCGATAAATTTCTTAAGTCATATGACCTGCCCAGATTGAGTCAGGAGGATATAGACAACCTAAACAGACCAATATCAATTGAGGAAATAGAAGAAACCATCAAAAGACTACCAACTAAGAAAAGCCCAGGACCGGATGGGTATACAGCAGAGTTTTACAAAACCTTTAAAGAGGAACTAATACCAATACTTTTCAAGCTATTTCAGGAAATAGAAAAAGAGGGAGAACTTCCAAATTCATTCTACGAGGCCAACATCACCCTGATTCCTAAACCAGACAAAGACACTTCAAAGAAAGAAAACTACAGACCAATATCTCTAATGAACATAGATGCAAAAATCCTCAATAAAATTCTGGCGAATCGGATTCAAAAACATATCAAAAAAATTGTGCACCATGATCAAGTAGGATTCATCCCTGGGATGCAAGGCTGATTCAATATATGGAAATCAATAAATGTTATTCACCACATCAATAGACTTAAAAATAAGAACCATATGATCATCTCGATAGATGCGGAAAAAGCATTCAACAAAGTACAGCATCCCTTTATGTTCAAAACGCTAGAAAAACTAGGGATAACAGGAACTTACCTCAACATTGTAAAAGCAATCTATGCTAAGCCTCAGGCTAGCATCATTCTGAATGGAGAAAAATTGAAGGCATTCCCTCTAAAATCTGGAACAAGACAGGGATGCCCTCTCTCACCACTTCTGTTCAACATAGTTCTCGAAACACTGGCCAGAGCAATTAGACAGACGAAAGAAATTAAAGGCATAAAAATAGGAAAAGAAGAACTTAAATTATCACTATTTGCAGATGACATGATTCTATACCTAGCAGACCCAAAAGGGTCTACAAAGAAACTATTAGAGCTAATAAATGAATTCAGCAAAGTGGCAGGATATAAAATCAACACGTATAAATCAAAGGCATTCCTGTATATCAGTGAAAAATCCTCTGAAATGGAAATGAGGACAACCACTCCATTCACAATATCCCCCCCAAAAATAAAATACTTAGGAATCAACCTAACAAAAGAGGTGAAAGACTTATACAATAAAAACTACAGAACCCTAAAGAGAGAAATAGAAGATCTTAGAAGATGGAAAAATATACCCTGTTCATGGATAGGCAGAACTAACATCATCAAAATGGCGATATTACCAAAAGTTCTCTATAGGTTTAATGCAATGCCAATCAAAATCCCAATGGCATTTCTTATAGAAATAGAGAAAGCAATCATGAAATTTATATGGAAAAATAAAAGACCCAGAATAGCAAAAACAATGCTAAGCAGGAAGGGTGAATCAGGCGGTATAGCGATACCAGACTTCAAACTATACTACAGAGCAATAGTAACAAAAACAGCATGGTACTGGTACCAAAATAGGCGGGTGGACCAATGGTACAGAATAGAGGACACAGAAACCAATCCACAAAACTGCAACTATCTTATAGTTGATAAAGGGGCTAAAAGCATGCAATGGAGGAAGGATAGCATCTTCAACAAATGGTGCTGGAAAAACTGGAAATCCATATGCAACAAAATGAAACTGAATCCCTTTCTCTCGCCATGCACAAAAGTTAACTCAAAATGGATCAAGGAGCTTGATATCAAATCAGAGACACGGCGTCTGATAGAAGAAAGAGTTGGCTACGATCTACATACTGTGGGGTCGGGCTCCAAATTCCTCAATAGGACACCCATAGCACAAGAGTTAATAACTAGAATCAACAAATGGGACTTACTCAAACTAAAAAGTTTTTTCTCAGCAAAAGAAACAATAAGAGAGGTAAATAGGGAGCCTACATCCTGGGAACAAATCTTTACTCCTCACACTTCAGATAGAGCCCTAATATCCAGAGTATACAAAGAACTCAAAAAATTAGACAGCAAGATAACAAATAACCCATTCAACAAATGGGCCAAAGACATGAACAGACACTTCTCAGAGGAGGACATACAATCAATCAACAAGTACATGAAAAAATGCTCACCATCCCTAGCAGTCAGAGAAATGCAAATCAAAACCACCCTAAGATACCATCTCACTCCAGTAAGATTGGCAGCCATTATGAAGTCAAACAACAACAAGTGCTGGCGAGGATGTGGGGAAAAGGGTACACTTGTTCATTGTTGGTGGGACTGCAAATTGGTGCAGCCAATCTGGAAAGCAGTATGGAGATTTCTTGGAAAGCTGGGAATGGAACCACCATTTGACCCAGCTATTCCCCTTCTCGGTCTATTCCCTAAAGACCTAAATAGAGCATGCTACAGGGACACTGCTACATCGATGTTCATAGCAGCACAATTCACAATAGCAAGACTGTGGAACCAACCAAGATGCCCTTCAATAGACGAATGGATAAAAAAAAAATGTGGCATTTATACACAATGGAATATTACTCTGCATTAAAAAATGACAAAATCATAGAATTTGGAGGGAAATGGATGTCATTAGAGCAGATTATGCTAAGTGAAGCCAGCCAATCCCTTAAAAACAAATGCCAAATGTCTTCTTTGATATAAGGAGAGTAACTAAGAACAGAGTAGGGACGAAGAGCATGAGAAGAAGATTAACATTAAACAGGGATGAGAGGTGGGAGGGAAAGGGAAGGAGAAGGGAAATTGCATGGAAATGGAAGGAGACGCTCAGGGTTATGCAAAATTACATACAAGAGGTAGTGAGGGGAAAGGGAAAAATAATACAAGGGGGAGATATGAACTGCAGTAGAGGGGGTAGAGAGACAAGAGGGGAGGGGAGGGGAGGAGGGGGATAGTAAAGGTTAGGAAAGGCAGCAGAATACAACAGACACTAGTATGGCAATATATAAATCAATGGAAGTGTAACTGATGTGATTCTGCAATTTGTATACGGGGTAAAAATGGGAGTTCATAACCCACTTGAATCAAAGTGTGAAATATGATATATCAAGAACTATGTAATGTTTTGAACAACCAACAATAAAAAAAATAGAAAGAATTGGCTAAAATTTTCTGTTGTCTATACTTCAATAACCATTCTATTGCAAATTGTCCTTACCTCTAAAGGACAAAACACTTTCTTCAGAGTACTCAACAGTTTTTCACAGGTGACCTTGAAATGGGATTTGCTGCATCCCCCTTTCTCCAGGAGCAGAGAGTTGACCTTACATTGCAGACAACCTCCTCCAAGAATCCCTGAAATGCTCCTTAAAGACAAGCAAATCTAACATTTTTTTAGGCTACACTGGACCTAGTTGCAATGTGTTCCTCACTTGTAAGTCTCACAAGATCTTCATGATGATGGTGTCTATGAACAGGGCAGGCCCATATGGGATTCTTCCACCAAAGACTCTGAACAGGCAGACACTCTTAGCACCTTCAGAAATTTCTGCAATGCAGAGGTTTTCACAACTTATTTCATGATAAGAAAACCATGGCTACTTGTGATAACCAACAATTATTGAGGATTCCTAGAGCAGGAAACTGATCCTCATGGCCCTGGTTATATCATTATTTTAAAAATTCATATGCTTGCTTTTTGTTGAATTTGTTAATTTTACAGAGTTCTTGCACTGCCAAACCATTCCTGAGAATCCAAAGAATAAAATGGTATAATGGACAGGCCCACTGTATGTTCAAACATGATTCATATGCATTTTCTTGGGGTGTGGAGTACCGGGGATTGAACTCAGGGGCACTCAAATACTGAGCCAAATCTCCAGCCCCCTTTTGTATTTTATTTAGAGATAGGAGCTCACTGACTTGCTTAGTGCCTCTCTTTTGTACAGGCTGGCTTTGAAATCACAGTCCCCCTGCCTCAGCATACCAAGCCACTGGGATTCCAGGTGTGATTCACCACACCTGGCGATTTGTAAGCATTTTGAGAATTTCACAATCTTTTATAAAATTGTAACAAGAGGTTGAATTTAAGTCTGCTGTAGGTTTTCAAAATTTCCAGTACATTATACCATTAAATGAATCCTCTCCATATTAATCTCAGTTCATTCCACAAAAGCATCATGTCTCCTTTGTAGGAAAATGCATACTTTAAGGGAAATATGTGTCTCAAGGTCCAAGAGGTTACTTGATATATTCTCTGGCTCCCAAATCATGTCTTCATTAGTGAAGAATCTTTTATTTCTCATTTAATCATTCTACCTCCTCCCTACTGGCTCAGTTACTCACCCCAATACATCAGAAGGTTACCATCCACCTTCCACCTAACACACCAACACTATTGCCCAGAATTAGTAGGCAGGACCTATCAGGAGATACTGTGACCCTCCTAGGAGTCTGATTTTGGCAGTGATATACTCACTAAGACTGAACTCCTACAGAGCATGCCTCAACCCCAGGACAGTTGCATTCATTCATGTGCTTCACACTTGCCAGTAGCAAACCTGTAACTCCTGCCTTTGGCAAATGGATTTATTAGATAAATCCTGGCTCTGTGTCAAGTGGTTACACACCACTATGCAATATTTCCACTGAATCAAAGAAATAAAATAGGAAGTTGCCAGACTCTCTCATTATGTGGAAAGAAAGTTTACATTAATCCTTGAAAGCTTCCAAAATTCTCCTTTAAAGATTAAGTGCTCCTGGATAGCTTAAGCTTGAATTATTAAAAACAGAAGCATCACAGCACTGTATTTTGACCTGCCTTTCCAAATGAACACTAAAAGTGATACACCAAAAACCTTGTATCAAAGAGAAAGGTCACTTAAATAGCACTCTTACAACAGATCAGACCCCAGGGTCTCTCCTAGAGGCCACCCTCTCTATTCTTGGCAGGGGACCCAGGTTAGGAACAGAGTGTGCCAGGGATCCACAGCACAGAAGAGCTCCCTGCCAGTCACACCAGACAATAGAGGTGGGTGGGGCATACCACTAATCTACAGCAGAAGGGGAGCTGCCCACCACACTGCACACTCCTGGGTATAGACCCCTGTGTATAGACTCAGATAGGAGATATATATATATATATATATATATATATATATATATATATATATATATATATATATATATATATCAGTTTAAGCCATTTCTTGATTTTCCACAGTTTAAATTCAAAGTTTTTTCTTCTGAAAACTTTGCTACATGTTTATGAGTCAAACAGTAATAACAAAAGACTTTGCCAATTGCTTTCATTTGTACAGTATTTCTGCAGTATGAATTCATTTATGTGAGTAAAGCTGACTGAACAAAGTACGGGCTTTTCCACATTGTTTACAATCATAGGGCTTCTCTCCAGTATGAGTTCTTCCATGTTTTCTAAGATAACTGAATTTAGCCAAGTATTTACCACATTGTTTACATTCATAGGGCTTCTCTCCAGTATGAGTTTGTTTATGTGAGTGAAGGCTAGAGGAATGAGTAAATATTTTGCCACACTGCTTACATTCATAAGGCTTCTCTCCACTATGAATTTCTTTATGTGAATGAAGGGTAGAGGACTCAATGAAGACTTTGCCACAGTGCTTAAATTCATGGGGTTTCTCTCCAGTGTGCATTCTGGTGTATTCTAAATAAACTGGGATAAGCAAAGTCTTTCCCACATACCTTACATTTAAAACATGCATCCTCAGTGTGCGTGACCATGTGACTTTGAAGACTTGTGAGTGAAATTAAGGTTCGGTTCGCCACCTTGTTTACATTCATAGGGTTTCTCCCCAGAATGAGTTCTTTCATGTCTTCTAAATAAGGAACAGAAATAAAAGACTTTCCACAGACTTTGCACTTAAAAGTTTTATCCCCATTGGGTGTTATTATGTATCTTTGAACATCTGTTAGAGAAGAAAATGCTTCACGACATTGTTTACCTTCAGAAGGTTGCCACCCAACATGAGTCTCTACATGTCCTTGAATACAACTGGAACAACTGAAGACTTTCCCACATGCTGTAATTTTAGAAGGTTCATCTCCCATTTGTGTTAACATTTGTGTTTGTATTTTTTTGAGAGAAACCAGAGATTTCCTGCACTGTTTAAATTCACATGGATTTTCTTCACATTCCTCATGCTTGTACTGTTTGTGTCCAGAGTGAGATGTGATGTGCCTATGAAGGAATGAAGGACATATGAAGTCTTTTGCACACATAATGCAGTCATAAAGTATCATGGATTTACAATGTTTGTTTCTCTTTTTTGGGGGGGGGGTGCAGATTAAGATTTGGAATCTCACTTAAAGTTTCCCCACACTATCTTCTTTACCTTTGAAGTTACCATATGACTTTATTTTAAAGAATGACCAGCACATTATCAATGCTTGATTCATTCATGATTTTCTATTTATTAATAAGTCTTAGGCTAACATTTCTACCAACAGCAGGTAAAGCCTAGGTTTTCTCACTTATTCAAATTTCCTGAAAATAAAGAAAAGAGATTGAAAGAGACAATGCTTTGCAAAACACCTTCCCTATGATTATTATCTAAATAATGATATTTCCAAATCCAGCTTCATAGTATGTTTTGTATGACATGTACTTTGAAAAGACTGACTATCTGTTACAGTTAAGTATATGTTTCTAGTAAACAATCTTATAAGAATAAATACAAGTTGTTCATGTTTCTTTTAAAAATTATGACATTCTCAGTATCCCTCAAGGGTGTTGCTTCCACTTTTGAGTACAATTACCTTAGATTACTCCCAGAATTTTCAATTTGATTTTCAATGTCCTTGTCTTCCCATTTAATTTCTAAAATACCAACCCAGAACAATCATTATAAATTTTTAGAACCTAGCAAAACTTTGCCAAATTCCAGGTGCCTTTCATGCTGCAATAATTTACCAAATGATTCCCTTTTCACATTCTACATAAATGAAGGAAATAAACAGGAGTTCTCTATTGGATTAATTATAAAAACATCATTATTACCTATAAAATCCAGGTCTCTGAGGACTTCCTGCATCACATCTGTATAAAGGTTCTTCTGGGAAGGTTCCAGAAAAGCCCACTCCTCCTGGGTGAAGTTCACAGCCATGTCCTTAAGGGTCACTAAGATCTAAAATATCCCACAAAATTGTAGTGGAAACCAAGAGAGATTGACAGCATGAGGAATCCAGAGTCAACATGTATGATGTTCAATGATTCTCTGGCTTTCCAGTTAATTCCATGATTTGGTTCATCAAATATTTACTACAATTAATTCCAACACTAGGATTGGCCCACTAAAAAAGCAAACAGTATAGTGCTTTACACTCTTCTTTTGGTGAGTTCACAGGAAGTAAGACTGGCTTCCTGATCACTGATAACTTCTTTGTTGTTTGCACCTCTATTACACATCCTAGGAACTTCGTGTGCAGTAGAGAGATAATATTAGCACCCCGGATATTACTTATCCTTAGAAAAGAAAGTTGACTGAGTAGGAAATTGCTGAAATTAGGAGACTCATCTGTTGGGACAGATCCTGCTAACCACAGTGGTTCACTGTGCCTACACAGTTAATGAAAAACAACATGATATTTACTGAGCTCCTGTTTCCTTCTGCAAGTCTATTGCTCCATTCTTAAATAAATGCCTAGAATCAGCTCTCTCAAAACAACCTCTTGGCATGGGGTCACTAAGGAGCTTCCCTCATAAACAACATTTAGGCAACCTCTCACACAGGTTGTCACAAGGTGTTAACTGGGGACTGAGCTCATCCTGTGTGATTACACTAAGATAGTAACTAGAATTTTCTAGATGCTTTACTATAGAACAAATTTAGCCAACTAGTAAATAAGAAAAATGATTAATAAACACAAAAAATTTGATAATTTCTTGTAGTTAATGTCAAAGAAGATGGGCTAAGTGGAAAGATGCCACTTTTCTTAGAAATAACTCAATGACCCCAAGATATCACATTGTCCAAATAACACTCTTACAACATTTTATAAGTCTCATAATAATCTCCTTAATAAACAGTAGAAATTACTTTTCTAAACCTCATAGCAAGAATGTATGGCCAATGTTTGTCAAACTCTTTTGAAGAGCAGCCAGCTCCCTAGCATGAAGTAGTCATGTGCCACAAGGGCATATTCTGTTCAAGGACACTTTCGTCAAGTATGTGACCCATGTGTGGTGGTTGTCTACTGTAAAAGAGATTCCTAGTGCCTGTAGCAATGCTAGTGCAAGTAAACCAACACATGAGCTCTTCCAGAGTGTGGTAAAGCAGCAGGTTTGCAGCCCAGAATCTTCAAGTATCTGACAGAGTCTGGGAGTGAAACAGGCTACTCCATGGACATCTGCGAGCATGCTATGATGTCTGCACAGTGATGGAACAGCTAGCAAGATCACCTACCAGAATGGCCTGGGCCGCTGACACACAAGCATATTCAAGGACTTAAACATGTGACCTTCTGAGAGCACAGTATAACAAGATGTTAGCAAGGGACCGAGACTATTTGGCTGGCCTTCACAGTATAAAAAGATTAATGTTGTAGAGACAGATCAAAATGATGGTCCAGACAAAATGGAATCTAGGTGCCAAAAGGCACTACAGTCCTCTACAAAAGTCCATTTATTATACATCCAAATGTGAAAGACTAAAACACTTTTAAGAAATGTAAAAGAAATTAATTTTATTTATTTGATTATGGTGGGGAAAAGAAAAAAGCAGGGATTAACCCCAGGGAACTTAACCACTGAGCCACATTCCCAGCACATTTGTTATTTTGAGACAGTACTCACTAATTTTCTCACTAATTGCCTCATGAGTTTCTAAGGCTAGCATTTAAATTTGTTATCCTCCTGCCTCAGTCTTCAGCTGCTAGGATTAGAGTCATATATCACTTCACCCAATGGAAATTTAGTTTTACAGAAGAATAACCTAAATAATTCTATAAAAATGATGAGCAGCAAAGAAAAAGATAAACACATCAAAATGATTGAAAAGGAAGTCTGGAACCAATACAGTACTGCCAAAAAATAGACCAGAACCGAGAGTCTGGGACCATCATGTATTGCCATAAATAGAACAGAACTGAGAGTCTGGAACTGTCAAGAGACTGCCATAACTTAGAACAGAATAGAGACGCAAAATAAACTCCTACAAATGTACTCAGTTGACCTTTGAAGAAGGAAAGTCATTTATATCCAAGATGATGATGGCTCCAGGGAGAGGGAGTGCTCCACACACATACCCTCCAGAGAAAAGTTGAAACACAAGCCTAACCATCAGAACAAGAACCTCATCATGACCCAAACCCCTGAAGAGTTCACCACAGCCTCAGGAAGAGTCATGAGTAGCACCGAAGAGGAGGGAGCATGGTGAGGCCTTACTAGACCTTCAGACTGCCCCTCTCTTATGTAGGACAGTGGCCTCACATCCCCTTGTGAGACCCTGGTCACTGGATCCAGAGTGCACACAGCAGATCTTACCCACGTTTCTGCATGTAATATTAAAATCATTATGGGAACTATCTTACTTTCTAAAACAACCTCTCACTCTCCTAAGTCAGAAGTGATCACTGTGAAAGAATTACCATAAATTCCTTAAAAGAATTTAAGTAAACATACAGCCTGCATCTGGCAAGAACAGCAAATTATCATTTCCCCACTCAACCATCACCTAAAGTCTGATAAAGTATATTATAGGGAGAGTTTCTTTTAGAAATTTCTTTTCCAAAAAAAATCCAAGTCAGGAGGTTCACAAGTTCAATGCCAGACTCAGCAACAAATTGATGCCCTTAGCATGTTGGCAAAACTCTATTCAAATAAATAAATACATATATATAAAAGGTGAGGGCTGTGGCTTTGGCTCATTGATTAAGCACCCAAGGGTTCATACCATAGTATCCTTCTCCAAAATAAAACAACCAAGGTGTTCTAAGGAAGGAAGGAAGCACACACAGGCCAGGAGAAATCCCTTCAGAGAGAAAAAAGACCCACATGCTCAGCACTGACTGCTCCCCAGGATGGTTCTGCAGAGTAAAGGCACAGCACAGTTTTAAACAGTTCCACTGTGTGTTCAAGCAGAGACCCCAGAACAACTACCAAAAAAGAAATCCAGCAACAACAACAACAACAGAAAACATGACAACTGAGCTTTTGCTATTTCTATGGCTCTTTCCTAGCTTCTGTTGTAGGGGCAAATGAGGGCCACCATCCCAAGATCTGGAATCAACAGTTTATTAGTGGCACCACAGCTCAGAGGAATAATTCCCCAAGCCTGAGCCCTGAGCACAGCAGGCTTTTACTTTTATACATAAGCAAGTTTTGAGGACATCAAGGCAAGGGAGTTGGGTGATATTTTGGAAGGTCAATTTTATATTCCTTATGTGGCACAAGCTTGTCAACAGCCTAAGGACTCAGCTCATTCAGATTAGGGACTTGTAAGAATAAAAGGGATTGTTCACTCCCAGCTACTTTGTTGGCTCCTTCTGCTGCCGAGGTTATCTTGTTACAGGCACCTGCAGCATCTTAAGCCTCCACATGAAGTGTCAGTAAGCAGAGGTGCTATGCCTCAGGTGAAAAACAGCCTGTCAGCTCTGAAACTGCTGCAGTTTCCATTCTGCCCTACCACTCTGCCATTCAGAAAAATCTGCCAAATGAGTGAACAAACACTAACTCATTACACAGAGTACATATAACATATATCACTAGAAAAACATACAAAGCCTTCAACAAACAGGAATAGCACCATAGGAGAAAGGAGAGAAACACATTTCATTCACTTTTCAACCACAACAAAAGTTTAAAAAGAATACTGAGAGTCAGGAAATCATGGCTCATGAATGGAAAATAAACCAAATGAAATTGACCATCCCTGAGAAAGATCAGGCTCTAGGATGCCTAAACTAATTTTTTTTTCTTTTCATTTATTTCTTTGTTTGTTTGTTTATTGGATGAGGGATTGAACCCAGGGGTGCTTAAACACTAAGCCACATCCCCAGCTGTTTTAATTTTATTTTTATCTTGAGACAGAAAAATCTCTAGGCAGTTCAGGGCCTATGTTACTGAGACAGGCTTTGAACTTGCAGCCCTCTGGCCTAAGCCTCCTGTGATGCTGGGGTTACAGGCATATGCCACTGTGGTGGCACTAGGCTCAAATTTCAATAAACTGTCTAGAATTTTTAATATGCATGTCCCTGAAACAGAGTCAGAATATATCAGATGGAAACACACAGAACTGCCCAGGATGATGAGGAATCCACAGTCACACTGGGAGACATCATCACAACTCAGTCGGGTCTGAGACCATGCAGCAGAGCAGCAGACAGGAGGGCTTCTCTGGCCATCAGCCAACAGCAATGCACAAAGCCTTCTCAGGGTCATAGCAATGCCACCCAGAACAGCCACACTCCAAGCCATAAAACCCACCTCAACAAGCATGCAACACCAGTAAAAACCAGAGCATGCTCAGAGAACACGGAAGTTAAATCAGAAACTAGATCAGAGTAGCTGGAAAGCCTCTAGGAAATGGGAGGTGAAACAGGTCTGTAAACAAGAGGAAGAGTTCACTCAAGGGAAAAGTTGACCATTTTGAGGAAACTAAAATGGAAAAGTCCAATGTGGAAAAACATCACAGTTGGGGCTTCTGTGGTATCAAAGGCATCCAAAGCACATTTCAGAAAAGAAGACCTAAAAGCAATCATGGAATCTTCCACTTCAGGAAACCAGAGAAAAAAGAGCAAGGTAAATGAAAGTTAACCACAGGAAAGTAAAAAAGAGAGGGTGTTGATGAAACCACAATCAGGAAATCAGAAGTCTGTAAAACCAAGTACTTCATGAACATCAGCATCCCTGATGAACCGATATGAAGCTAGGAAAATGGAGGACAGGGGCTGGAATTGCAGCTCAGCGGTAGAGCACTTGCCTAGCATCTATGATTCACTGGGTTCAATCCTCACCACCACATATAAGAACTAAATAAAATAAAGGTATAAAAAAATTAGAGAAATCCATTAGGTTTAAACGAGCCATTCAAGGGCAATTAAGAACATTGTGAACATGTGCTTGACACAATCAGATAACTTAGAGGAACTGAGCCTATTCTTTAAGAAAGATAATCTTCTATAGCTTCTGCAGAAAGAGAAATACACAAAACAGACAAGCCCATGCCTATTGAACAAACTGACTCAATAACAAAGTACTACACCAAAAAGAAAACACAAGGCTCTGACAGTCATACAGGCTTCTGAAAGACACTGAAGAACTGCCACTAATTGTCTACTTTCTTTTTCTGGAACACAGAAGCAGAGTAAGCACATTCTAATTTCTTCTGAGGCATATGTTATGATATTATCAAAATTAAACAGATAAAATAAGAAAATAATGAATTATTCAGGATCATAAATGCAAAATTTCTCCACAACCATTACTTGACTGAATCCAAAACTATTAAAAAAAATAATTGTACACAAAGGCCAAGAGGGATTTAGGACACCTATGCAAGGCTAATTCAATATTTAAAACCCAGTTAACAGCATCCATCACAACAAAAATCTAAATAATAAACATCGTGAGTTTATCAACAGTTAAAAAAAGTCAAGAATAATAAAATAATGCACTTAAGATCAGAAAAAAAACCCACAAATTTCTTTATCAAGAGACAGCATGATTCTCTACTTTATGTGAGATAAACCAAAGAATTATGAAAATCAACAAGATGACATTAGGGTTGTACAACACAAGGTTAATTAGTAGGACTATCATTATACTGATGGCAGCAGCAATCTGGGCACAGAAGCCATGCCTAAGATTCATGGACTCAGGGGCCAAAGACAGGTATATCACAGCTTTGAGGCCAGCCTGGGCTATTCAGAAAGACTGTCTCAAAAAAAAAATGGGAATGTAGCTCAATGGTAGAGCACCCCTGAGTCTAACAACAGAAAACAAAACATTAACAACAACACACACCACTTATATAGCACTAAGGAAAAAAATAGAGAAATACTCATATAGCAATCTGAAAAAAATCTCTATGACAAAAACTGCAAGCTTCTAAGGAGAGTATAAAAGACAATGCAAATATGTGGAGATATTTCATGTTCATAGATGGAAATAGTTTTATCATCAAGTCACACCAATTTTAGTGATGCATTCAATAAAATCCCAATAAAATATCTTTTAGTTAGATTTTCAGTCATGAAAGACTCAGAACAACCAACACAGTAATGAATACTAAATTCCCAGGATGGACACTACCTGAGGTTAAGAAGTACAAAAAAAACTACAATCATCAAGATGGTGTAGTATTTGACACTGTATAAATACATTCCACTGATCTTTGACAAAGAAGCAAAGGAAAATCAGTGGAAAACATACTCTTTTGGAAAATGTTGCCAAAGCACCTGGACATTAACATTCAAAGAAATGAAACATACTCATTTCACAAATGTCTCAAAGCCAGCTCCCAGTGGAGACCATCAGAAATTTAGTTAGAATTGGTCTTAATCAAAAATAAAAATGGGCATACTGGGGCTGTTGCCCACTGGCAGGGCACTTAACTTGCCTAGCATGTGTGAGGCACTAGGTTCTCTACTTAGCACCGCATAAAGATCAAAAAATTAAAGTTATTTTGTCCATCTACAACAAAAACAAAAATTTTAAATAAATTTTTAAAAATGTGCTGGATGTGCGTAGTGCCCAAGTGCCTCTATTTTTAACCCTGAGTAAAATACCCACCCACCTGGAAATCCCTTTCATAAAGTTGAAAATATTTTTTGAAGGATAACTCTCTTATCTCAGGCTTAAATCCCCAATACTCAATACATGAGTAAATAAATAGCAGTCTATACACTAATTTTCTTGGGCTGGGGAGCAGTTTGATAGTAGAGCATTTGCCAAGCATACATGAAGCCCTGAGTTCAACCCCAGCAGTCCACACATACACACACAAAAAAAAAAGAAAGAAAGAAAAGGAAAACAAAAACTAAAATACATCTAATGAATGATAAAAAAAATGATTATAATAGAAACAGCACAAAATTAGAGGCATAAAATACAATGAAATCAATGGAAAGACAATACAGTTTCTTACCAAGGAGACTGAACTTCCCCCCATGATCTACACTCTAAGAAAGAAACAATGAGTATTTTAGAAAATTCTGTGAAATCCAGGACCAGTATGCTGTGCTTGTTGGTGAACTTATGAAATACTACTTCTAAAAATAGAAACATATCTAAGACCAGCCAAAATGTTGGACAGATCACAGTGAGTGTAGACAGAGTATTTATGTAACTCCCAAACTTCATAAGCTAAAAGTCAAGCTCCCAAAGTGGTGGCCCAGGGAGAAGGCACTTGGGAGGGAATAGGAATTAGGTGACATGGTGAGAGTGCTTGTGAAGGGAATCAGCTCTGTTTTTCAGAAACATGTATATATCCTTTCCAGAAAATAGGTGTCTTTTACTAATTCAATGGTAAATTATTTAGTGATTAAATGATCACATTTCAGTATTTCAGGTACTGCTATCATTGTCCTTAAAATTTAGCATGAAGTCAGGAGCCATAGAACACAACTGTAAACTCATGGGTCTGAGGCCCTTAGCAACTTAGCAAGACCCTGTCTCAACACACACACACACACACACACACACACACACACACACATACACACACACGCCAAAAAAAAAAAAGCAGCAGCAGCAGTAGCAGCAGGGGATGTGGCTCAGTGGTTAAGCACCTCTGGATTTCCTTGTTGATACCAAAAAACATACAGTTAACATGAACCCGCCACATCCAGAAAACAACAACAAACTATTATCCCCTGTCAAATTCTCCACCCTGTGAAGGACAAAAACTGATGACTTTGTAAATCCCAATTAATAAATTTATCCACAACATTTTTTTTGTAGAAATGAATTCATGTTCTGCAACAATAATGCAAGACAGAGTTTCATTGTTTCTTAAATGGCATTCTGGATTTCAGGACATGGATGTCAATTTGAAATCACTAAAAATACAAGATGAAATCTCACAAACTTTCAATACATACTCAGGTGTAGAAAAGTAAATTAGGATTTTTTGGGGGGCGGGGGCGGGGGGTGAGACCTGGGAATGAACTCAGAGGCACTTTATCACTGAGCCACATCCCCAACCTTTTGTATTTTAAGACAGAGTCTCAGCAAGCCGTCCTCAAACTTGCAATCCTCCTGCCTCAACCTCTGAAGCACTAGGATTACAGATGTGCATCATTGCACCTGACTGTAAATTAGTATATTTTACAAATGGAAATATAAGAAGACTTTTTTAAATCCACTTCTTTCTTCCCTTTTTAATAATATCTCATCTTATTTGGTTCTGAATAAATAAATCTGAGCCTTAAAAAAATTAATAAATGTAATTCATCACATCAATAGACTCAAAGATAAGAATGACATGATCATCTCAATAGATGCAGAAAAAGCATTTTACAAAATCCAGCAAACCTTCATGTTCAAAACACTAGAAAAACTAGGGATAACAGAACATAGCTCAACATCGTAAAGGCTATCTATGCTAAGCACCAGGCCAACATCATTCTAAATGGAGAAAAATTGAAGGCATTCCCTCTAAAAACTGGAACAAGACAGGGATGCCCTCTTGCACAACTTCTGTTTACCATAGTTCTTGAAACACTGGCCAGAGCAAATAGACAGATGAAATAAATTAAAGGGATACATATAGAAAAAGAAGAAATTAAATTAGCACAATTTGCTTATGATATGATTCTATATCTAGAAGACTCAAAAAGCTCCACCAGAAAACTTCTAGAACTAGTAAATGAATTCAGCAAAGTAGCAGGTTATAAAATCAACACCCATAAATCAAAGACATTTCTGTAAATCAGTTGCAAATACTCCGAGAGGGAAATGAGGAAAACTACCCCATTTATAATAGCCAGAAATAAAAAATAAAATACTTGGGAATCAACTTAACAAAAGAGATGAAAGATCTGTACAATGAAAACTACAGAACCCTAAAGAAAGAAATCAAAGAAGATCTTAGAAAGATCTACCTTGCTCTTGGATAGGCAGAATTAATATTATCAAAATGACCATACTACCAAAAACACTAGACAGATTTAATGCAATTCCAATCAAAACCCCAATGGCATTCCTCATAGAAATAGAAAAAACAATCATGAAATTCATCTGGAAAAATAAGAGACCCAGAATAGCTAAAGCAATCCTTAGCAGGAAGAGTGAAGCAGGTGGCATCACTATACCAGGCCTTAAACTATACTACAGAGCAATAGTAACAAAAACAGCATGGTATTGGCACCAAAACAGACTGGTAGGCCAATGGTACAGAATAGAGGACACAGAGACTAACCACCAAAACTACAATTATCTTAAATTAGACAAAGGCGCCAAAAATATGCATTGGAGAAAAGATAGCCTCTTCAATAAATGGTGCTGGGAAAACTGAAAATCCATATGCAACAAAATGAAATTAAACCCCTATCTCTCACCATGCACAAAACTCAACCCAAAGTGGATTAAGGACCCAGGAATTAAAACAGAGAACCTGCATCTATTTTTTTATTTTTATTTTTTATTTTTATTTTTTTATTTTTTTATTGGTTATTCAAAACATTACAAAGATTGCAGAATCACACCGGTTACACATCCACATTTTTACATAATACCATAATAGTAACTGTTGTATTCTGCTACCTTTCCTATCCTCTACTATACCCCCTCCCCTCCCCTCCCATCTTCTCTCTCTACCCCATCTACTGTAATTCATTTCTCTCCTTATTTTTTTCCCATTCCCCTCACAACCTCTTATATGTAATTTTGTATAACAATGAGGGTCTCCTTCCATTTCCATGCAATTTCCCTTTTCTCTCCCTTTCCCTCCCACTTCATGACTCTGTTTAATGTTAATCTTTTCCTCCTGCTCTTCCTCCCTGCTCTGTTCTTAGTTGCTCTCATTATATCAAAGAAGACATTTGGCATTTGTTTTTTAGGGATTGGTTAGCTTCACTTAGCATAATCTGCTCTAATGCCATCCATTTCCCTGCAAATTCAATGATTTTGTCATTTCTTAGTGCTGCGTAGTACTCCATTGTGTATAAATGCCACATTTTTTTTATCCATTCATCTATTGAGGGGCATCGGGGTTGGTTCCACAGTCTAGCTATTGTGAATTGTGCTGCTATGAACATCGATGTGGCAGTATCCCTGTAGTACGCACTTTTGAGGTCTTCAGGGAATAGTCCGAGAAGGGCAATAGCTGGGTCAAATGGTGGAGAACCTGCATCTAAAAGAAGAAAAAGTAGGCCCAAATCTTTATCATGTGGGATTAGGCCCCAACTTCCTTAATAAGACTCCTATAGCACAAGAATTAAAACCAATAATCAATAAATGTGATGGACTCAAACTAAAAAGTTTCTAGAGCAAAAGAAACAATCTGTGAGGTGAATAGAAAGCCTACATCTTGGGAGCAAATTTTTACCCCTCACACATCAGATAGACCACTAATCTTTAGGATGTATAAAGCACTCAAAAGCTAAACACCAAAAAACTAAAATAATATAACCCAAACAACAAATGGAGCAAGGACCTGAACAGACACTTCTCAGAAGAGGATATACAATCAATCAACAAATATATGAAACAATGTTCATCATCTCTTGAAATTAGAAAAATGCAAAACTACTCTAAGATACCAGTCAGAATGGCAGCTGTTTTGAAGACAAACAACAATAAATGTTGGTGAGGATGGGGAAAAAGGCACACTCATACATTGCTGTGGAACTACAAACTCGTGCAGCCAATATGGAAAGCAGAATGGAGTTTCATTGGAAAACTTGGAATGGAACCACCATTTGACCCAGCTATCTCACTCCTCAGTTTATACCCACAGGACTTAAAAACAGCATACTACAGGGACACAGCCACATCAATGTTTATAGCAGCACAATTCTCAATAGCCAAACTGTGGAATGAACCTAGATGCCCTGCAGAAGATGGACAGATTTTTAAAAATGTGGCATATATACACAATGGAATTTTACTCAGCAATAAAAGAGAATAAAATCATGGCATTTGCAGGTAAATGGATGGAGTTGGAGAAGATAATGCTAAATAAAGTTAGCCAATCCCAAAAAAACAAATGGTGAATGTTTTCTCTTATATAAGGTGACTGACTCATAGTGGGGTAGGGAGGGGGGCCATGGGAGGAAAAGACAACTCTAGATAGGGCAGAGAGGAGGGAGGGGTAGGGAGGGGCAGGGGATTAGCAATAATGGTGGAATGTGATGGACATCATTATCCAAAGTACATGTAAACACATGAATTGGTGTGAACATACTTTATATGCAAACAAAGATATGAAAAAATTGTGTTCTATATGTGTAATAAGAATTGTGTGCATTCCACTGTCATTTATTTAAAAAATAAAAGCAATTTAAAAAAGAATAATATTAATAAAAAAAGAAATTGTGATATGTTGTCTAAGAAAGATAAAAGGAAAAGTAAAGGATTTTTACAGGTGTCAACTGAAGTTCTCTATGAACTTGCATCTACATAAAAAAAAACAAAACATTCAGACCAGACAGGCAGTCAGTATAGATAGGTAAACCCAGTCAGGTCAGGTAAACCCAGTCAGGTCCCATCAAGGAGGCCAATTTTGAGTGAGTCTGGGAAGTGGGAGACTGCCCACTGAGGGATTGAAATGTTAATTCCTTCAGAGCCCTTCCTTCACCCTTACCAAGAACCTGCCCCTGCTCCAACTTGTTGCCAAGGTAACCTGCCCCAGGAATTGCCCCTCCCTACAGGGAGCTATAAGGTTGTTAAGGTGTCCTGGGCTGCTCCATCCTGCCCTTCCCTCTTCAGCCCACCTGTGTCCCACCTTTGGGCCATCCCTCCCAGCATTCCTGGGCCTAGTCAGGTGTGCAGGAAGGAGAAAGATAAGGGGGAGAGGGCAGGATAACAGAGGAAGCCTAGGACACATAAAAACGTGGAACACCTTGCTTCTTGGTATACCAGGATACCAGCTGAGGCCCCTTCTCCTTCCTGGGAGAAGTCTAGGTTACCCCTTTTTAGATAAACCCTATTTAATGTTTGCCTCAGTGTGCTTCTCTAAGGTTCAGACTTCAACATGTGGGGAGGCAGGACTCCTCACTGATAACTGGCAGTATCACTTTCATTTACATCAAAGAACCTTCAGACCACTTGACTTTGGCTAACTAGACCACCATGAGGGTGGGAAGACAGGTTCTGTGTGGAGAGCAAGCATTATCTTGGGCTATCTTAAGCCCTGTAATAGCTAATTATCTTAATTACGGTGTCAGATGAAAATTCTTAAAACTACTACTCAGAATACATCACTAACCTTATCAGACTTTCTAAATAGGAAACCAGCAGGGAAGGGAGGGGACCCCAGGGACCTAGGCCACCCATCCAACAATGAAGAGCAACTGGAGAGGGTTCAGGGCAACTGAACAGCAGGAAAAGGACCTTAGGCTTTGCAGCTGACCACAGAGAGTAGCCACCCATCCCAACCCTGGGCCCATGCCATATGCTAGCCAGGACAAGACCGCAGGCTCTGACCAACCCCAAGAAGCTATCACCCACCCCACCATTCAGGAGCAGAAGAAAGAAGCTCAGGGCCACCCGCCAGCGGGGACAAGGTTGAACGCTCTGCCTCTGACTTCAAGGACCCACCACCCAGCCCAACCGGTGGGACCAGGGGACTGAGACCCTGGGCCACCCGCAGGAGGCAACTCTGCCCCGCTCCCTAGCTCACCGGCACACCAGGGCGCCAGGGCAGGTGCTGAGAGAGTCGCATCAGCCCTGGTCGCAACTTCACCAGTTTTAGCTTCCTTGGTGACCCAGTGTTCTCTCCAGGAACTTCCAGGCACCCGAGATTGCAACACAGGTGGTGCAGAGTCACTTGGGCCTTGAAAATGGCGAAGCAGAGTTGATGAGGACAAAAGCTCCTGAGATTGCAGAAGCCCCCCTTCCCCTCCGCTGGCGCACTTGATTGGACAGTTCCACCCGCATCCCTGATTGACCAGGCTTGCCTCTGCATCATGACTCACAGCTTAAGATAATTAAAAATTATCTAAAGTGACAGGTTCTTGGCCCCAGCCCTTTTCAGGTGGAGCTTTTTGGTTGGGCTGGGTACTAATTCAGGTAGGAAGCATTTGCTTGGAACTTGGTGAAGATGGTGACCTCTGGGAGAGATAGCATGAGCCGAAGTCAAACCCTAATCTGACATGATGAAAACGTGGGCCTACTTTTTCTTCTATTAGGTGCAGAGTCTCCAGTCTAATTTCTAGATGCTTGATCCACTTTAATTTGAGTTTTGTATGTGGTGAGAAGTAGAGGTTTAATTCCATTTTGCTACATCTAAATTTCCACTTTTCAGCACCATTTTTTTGAAAAAACTATCCTGTCTCCAATGGATGCTTGAGAGAGAGAGGGAGCCCAGCCGAAGGGATTTGTAGCCCGTCTGCTGTGCTGCCTAAATCTAATAGGGTCTCTGGGTTTGTAAGCTGCCTTGTTGGCATAAGAAGGGTTCAGTGTTCAGCCTTGCTGGGGGCAGCAGGGGTGGTGTGGGGGGGTGGTGTTGAGTGTTCAGCCTTGAGCAGGGGGGTGAAGTGTTCAGCCTTGAGTGCAGGATTTGAGCATTTGGAGTTGAGGTAAATAGGCAATAAAGAACAGACAGATGGAGGTTTGAGTGTCCAGGTTATCCTTCACTTCATGCTGTCTCTCTCAGAGGTCACCATCTTCACCAAGTTCCAGCCTGCTCTACACCTAACACAACTAATGCAAAATTGTTGAGCCAAAAATTCCAGCTCTTATTTTATTTTATTCATTTATTTATTTATATTTTATTTTGAGACAGTCTCTTGCTCATTTGCTTAGGGCCTGGCTAAGTTGCTGAGGCTGGCTTTGAATTGCAATTCTCCTGCCTCAGTCTCCCATGCCACTGGGATTGCAGGGATGCGCCACTGTGCTGGGCAGCATTGAAAGGAAAGTGACCACAACACTCGGAGCGACCAAGAGATCTTTATTGCAGCAGTGCAAAAGAGGAGAAAAAAGAGAGAGCGAGAAAGAAAGAGGGGGAAAGAGAGAAGAAAGACAGGGGAGACCAGAGAGAGAGAAGAGAGTGAGAGGGAGAGGGAGAGTGAAAGCAAGAGCAAGAGAGAGGGTGAGAGGGAGAGTGAGAGAGAGAGTGAACGTGAGAGAGAGCAAGAGAGGGGGGCCCAGCAGGAGGGACTTTTTATAGCCAAAATCTAATGGGGTCTCTGGGTCTCCAAACTGCCTTGTTGGCATACAATGATTGGATCATACAGTGGTTGCTAAGGGTGTCATCTTCTGCCTTCAGGCAGATGGGGCAGGGGTCAGATGTGGGTTTTGGTTGCACCAGGTGGGTGGGGGTCGAGGGTTCAGCCTTGAATGGGGTTGAGTGTTCAGACATGATGCAAACAGGTGATAAAGGACCAGACAGAGGAGGATCTGAGTGCGTGGGGTATCCTGCAGCTAACGTTTGTTCAGCCTGCCTTGCAGACAACTTAGTTACTTCAGTCTGCCCTGCACCTAACAAGCATAATTTGCTAAGTTGCTTGAAGTTGCAGCAGCTGATACTATATGTGTATAGAGAAATGTTTTTCATTGAGGTGCTGTGGAATAATCCCAGTGGGGCACAACCTCTGAGCTGAATCCATGACACATGTTTTTATTTTTTGTTTTTTGAGCTAGGGTTTCACAGTTTGCAGGTGCTGAACTGAACTTTGGGCTCCTCCTGCCTCTGTCTCCCCAAGTAATTTTTGTTGTTATTGTTTTTTGTTTCCATGGTGAGGTTAAAACCCAGGGCCTCACTAGTGCTAGAAAAGCCTCTCTCATAACAGCAGACCCACACCAAGACACATTTTAATGAGAATGACTAACACAGAGAATAAAGATAAAATCTCAAAGACTGTGAGAAAAAAAATTAAATTACATATAAGGAAAAATCAACTTGGATCTCAATGATTTCTCAGCCCAGACCCTCAAAACTAGGAAGTCCTAAATAATATATTTCAATCACTGAAAGAAAATATATGACAACTAATAATTTTATGACCAGCAAAATTAAGATACAGATTTGAAAATATAATTAAATAATTCCACAATAAACAAAAATTAAAAGAATGCACAACTAGAAAGTCTACACTACAGAGCATTCTCAACAAAATATTCCATGAGAATGAAGTGAAAAAAAAAAAGTGAAAACCAGCAAACGTAGGGTCTACACTAAAGGGACATTCAACCAAAGGAGAAACTAGGACAAATCAAAAACCAGAAATGAATCAAGATGACAGGGAATACAAACCATATCTCAATAATAACCTTGAATATTAACTGCCTAAACTCATCAATCCAAAGATGGAGACTGGCAGATTGTATTAAAAAGCAAGATCCAACAATATGCTATCTCATGGGCAAAGACATCCACAGTCTCAAAGCAAAAGGATGGGGGAAAACTTATCACTCAAATGTATTGATGAAACAAGCAGGGGTTTCCATTTTTGTTTCAGATAAAGAAGAGTTCAAACCAAAGTTATTCAGAAGAGACAAAGAAGGATATTTCATACTTCTTAAGGGAAGTGTATATCAGCAAGAAATAGCACACTTATGACCCAAACGATTAACATCTATTAACATCAAACAAACCCTAGTCAATTTCAAGAATCGAATGGACCACGGTACAATAATTCTGGGTGATTTTAACACACCTCTCTCACTACTGGACAGATTTTTCCAACAAAAACTAAATAGGGAAACTATAAAACTAAATAATACAATCAACAATTAGACTTAATAGACACATATAGATTATTTCATACATCTACAAACAAATACACTTTCTTCTCAGCAGCACATGACTCCTTCTCTAAAATAGATTATATCTTATGCCACAATGAAACTATTAGTAAATACAAAAAAGCAGAGATAATGCCCTGCTTTCTATCAGACCACAATGGAATGAAATCAGATATCAATGATAAAATTAAAAATAGAAGCTACTTTCAGAAATGGATACTAAATAATACACAATTGAATGATGAATGGATAGTAGAAGAAATCAAGGATGAAATTTTAAAAATCTTAGAGTTAAATGAGAACACTAATACAACATATCAAAATCTCTGGAACATTATGAAGGCAGTACTAAGAGGAAAGTTCATTGAGTTGAGTTTATTGACTAAAAGAATAAAAATATTAATAAACAAATGACCTAACACTACATCTCAAAGCCCTAAAAACAGAGGAAGAAATCAACCAAAAGCAATAGAAGACAGGAAACAATTAAAATCACAGCTGAAATCAATGAAATCTCAACAAAAGAAACAACTGAAAAAAATTACAAAACAAAATGTTGGTTCTTTGAACAAATTATTAAAATAGATAAAACTCTGGCCATTCTAACAAAGAGAAAAAAAGAGAAAGCTCAAATTACTAAAATACAAGATGAAGAAGGAAATATCACAGTAGATATGTCTGAAATGAAGAAGATAATTAGAAACTATTTTGCAAATTTATACACTAATAAAATAGAAGACATCAACAAATTTCTAGAGAAATATGACCTACACACTCTAAATGAGCAGGTCATATAATTGAAATACATCAATTTCAAGTAATGAAATAGAAAATGCCATCAAAAGCCTACCAACTAAGAAAAGCCCAGGACCAGATGAATTCTCAGCCAAGTTCTACAAGACTTTTAAAGAAGAATTAACACCAATACTTCTAAAAATTGACAAAGAGGGAACCCTTCCAAAGTTATTCTATGAGGCTAATATCACCCTGATACAAAAAACAGTCAAAAACACACCAAGGAAAGAAAACTTCAGACCAATATCCCTGATGAACATAGATGCAGAAATTCTCAATAAAATTCTGGCAAATCACATGCAAAAATATATTTAAAAAACAGTGCATCACCATCAAGTGGGATTCACCCCAGAGCTGCAAGGTAGTTCAACATACAGAAATCAATATACATAATACATCATAGTAGCAGCCTTAAAAACAAGAATCACATGATCATCTCAATAGATACAGAATAAGCATTTGACAAAATACAGCACACTTTATTTTTCAAAACACTAGAAAAACTAGGGATAGTAGGAACATATGTCAACATAAGGCTATATCTACTAAACTCAAGGCCAGCATCATTCTAAATAGAGGAAAATTGAAAGCATTCCTGCTAAAAATTGGGACAAGAAAAGGATGTCCTCTTTCACCACTTCTATTCAACTTCATCATTGAAACTCTAGTATGCTGGGAGCCATCAGCCAAGTAGGTATGACAAATTCCTTGCCAGCTTACTCCCATGCTGTCTAGTGGAAGGACTTCTGAAAGGTGACCTTGCTCAAGGACCAGGGCAGGATCCGTGTTTAGGGTGTTCCCCCTTTAGGATAGGGCAGTTTAGCATAATAGGAGATTAGGGTGTTTCCCCTTTAGAATAGGGCGGTTTAGTAATAGGAGATTAGGGTGTTCCTCTTTTGGAATAGGGCGTATCCTGCTGCTGAGTTCCTCTTGAGTGCTTAGGTCAGACAGTATATTTTGAGAGACAGAAGCCCATGCGGGTGGATTTAGGCAGGAGTGGATTTGGGCGGATTGGATTTGGGCAGAGAACCTGGATTCCCCCAGAACGTGTTTGTAGACGGCCGATGTGAGTTCGGGAATAAAGAATTGCTGTTTGAATCTACAAGCTGTGTGGAGACTCGTGATTTGTGCCCAGCAAAAGACTGCGGCATCTGGTGGCTCGTACGCGGAACGTCTGAAACTTGAAGGTAAGTGAAATTGCTCGCCCCTGAGGGAAGGCGAGAGAATGGGTGACCATTTCAGAAAACAATGTGTTCTTCTTTTGATTTATTTTGTTTTTCTTTCAAGCTGCCTATCCCTAGAAATTTCTCAGGCAAACTGGAAAAAATGGTTGACTAAAGGCTTGAAGTTTGTCGGCCCTGAGGAAGAGAAAATTGATACAACGATTTTTTATTCTGTTTTTGCTTCATTCAGTTTCGGTTTTGTTTTGTGTTATCTTATTGGGTTGCGTTATCTTTATAGTAGATTAAAACAAACTGAAAAGATGTTAAGTAAATTGTTAGAGGTTCAGAACATGGTGAAAGACATTTTAGATCAAGCAAAAGAGAAGGTCTCTCCAGCTAGTCAGACAGAGGAAGAAAATTTAAAGGAAAAGGGGTTGTTAGGAAAAAGGCCACAACAGGAGGCTGTTACTAACTCCGTTTTATCACAAGAGGGTTTAATTCAACCAACAGCCCCACCGATAGAGACAGCTGAGTGGCCCTCAAACCCCGTAGTTGATAAATGGAATCCTGAGACAGGACCTCAAAGATTAGCATGCCCTGTACTTGAGCAGGCAGGAGGGCAGCGAATTCACCGTGCTTTAGATTTTAAAACAGTGAAGCAGTTAAAGGAGGCTGTAACAACCTATGGTCCCCAAGCTCCCTTCACGGTGAGCATGGTCGAGTCCATTACTAACTTGGACATGACGCCAGCAGATTGGGCTAGCATGTGTAAATCTGTGCTAAATGGAGGACAATATTTGTTATGGAAGGTTGCCAATGAGGAATTTTGTGCAGAGACAGCTAGGCGAAATGCAGCAGCCGGTTACCCTCAAAGAAATCTAGAAATGCTGCTAGGGAAAGGACCTTATGAGGGTCAACGGCAGCAAATTGAATATGATCCTGCTATATATGCACAAATTGCTGCAGACGCAGTTAGGGCATGGAAGACTTTACAAGGACATGGAGATTTACAAGGTCAGCTATCTAAGGTAATACAGAGAGCTAATGAACCTTACGCTGACTTTGTAGATAGGCTAATTCAAACGGCTGCCAAAATTTTGGGGGATACGGAACAAGCAATGCCATTAATAAAACAACTGGCTTATGACCAAGCTAATCGTTGCTGCAGAGAGGTTATTAGACCATGGAGACATGAAGATTTAAACACATATATTAAATTATGTAGAGATATTAATGAACAAGGGCAAGTCTTGGCAGCTGCAGTACAACAGGCTTTAGATACCAGGCCAAAAACATGCTATGATTGTGAACAAACAGGACATTTTAAAAGGAGTTGCCCCATAGGAGGAGGATTTAACAAAACTAGGTATCAAAGAAATAGAATACCGGGTATTTGCCCACGATGCCGTAGAGGGAGACATTGGGCTAATGAATGCCGTTCTCAAACTACCATAGAGGGTACTCCCTTACCAAAAAACGGAAAAGGACCAGGTATTTACCCACGATACCGTGGAGAAAGGCATCAGGCTTCGTTGCCAAAAAACGGACAGCCGGGCCCAATGCTCCGGGGCCCACAACCACAAATATACGGGGCAGTGGAGGAACCCAGCAACACCATCAGAGTAGTGCCCAGGACACATTGTCCATTAAATCCCTCATCAGACAAACCCGAGGGAGCGCAGGGTTGGACATCTGCGCCTCTGCCAGAGCAGTACTAACTCCAGAGATGGGAGTTCAAATCATTCCCACAGGAATAAAAGGACCTCTTCCCCAAGGGACAGTAGGCTTATTATTGGGACGTAGTTCATCTACATTAAAAGGACTTATGATAAGTCCTGGGGTAATTGATCCCGATTATGTAGGTGAAATAAAAATTATAGCTAGTTCTCCAAGAGGTATATCAGTAATTTCACCTGGAGACAGAATAGCACAGTTGTTAATAATACCCAGCCTACATAATAAATTTCCTAGTCATAGTGTAAAAAGAGGTTCCAGGGGATTAGGCTCCACAGGTGTAGATTGGGCTATGTTGTCTTTAAATTTAGATTCTCGCCCAATGTTAAAACTAAATATTCAAGGACACGACTTTAATGGGCTACTGGACACAGGTGCAGACCTTAGCATCATATCTAGTAAGGAATGGCCAAAACATTGGCCATTACAACAAGCCACTCAAACGCTTCGAGGCCTAGGAGTGGCTACTAATCCCCATAGAAGTGCAATGATATTAGATTGGAAGGATCCTGAAGGTTGTGAGGGAACTATACAGCCCTATGTATTGGATCATCTTCCTATAAATTTATGGGGACGAGATGTCCTAGATCAATTAGGTTTGACATTAACAAATAACATCAATCCTAATGCGCCCACTACTAGGGCTAGACAAGGTTTTAGGAAAGAAAAAAGATTACGAAAACAAGGACAAGGTATAGCAGCACCAATTCAAATAGATGAAGGAACAGACAGACATGGGTTGGATTTTCAGAAAGGGCCACTGAGACAATAAAAATTACTTGGAAATCAGAAAGACCAGTGTGGGTTCCTCAGTGGCCCCTGACTAAAGAAAAGATACAAGTAGCCCATGATCTGGTCAAACAACAATTAGTGGAAGGACATATACAACCTTCCATATCTCCTCATAATACTCCCATTTTTGTCATTAAAAAGAAATCTGGTAAATGGAGATTATTGCAAGATTTAAGAGCCATTAATAATGAGATGGTTATTATGGGACCTGCTCAATCAGGGATTCCTCAATTGTCTGCTTTGCCAAAAACCTGGCATGTTTTAGCCATAGATATTAAAGATTGTTTTTTTTTCAATTCCAATTCATCCCGAGGATAGTCCACGTTTTGCATTTACTATCCCTGCATTAAATCATGAAGGTCCTGATCAGAGATATGAATGGAAAGTACTCCCTCAAGGGATGGCTAACAGTCCAACTATGTGTCAAATATATGTTAATGTTTAAAGATTCTGTATTTAATTTATTTTCTGATAGTCAGTATGTAGTTAATGCTATAGTATCTCTTGAAGATGCTGGTAGGATTTCCCCTTCTTCTACTGTTTTCTCTTTGTTTTCCACTATACAAAGTCTAATCTGGGACAGAAAAGATCCATTCTTTATAGGACATATTAGAGCACATACAGGATTGCCTGGAGCCCTTAGTTTGGGCAATGATTTAGCAGATAAAACTACACATGACATACATATTTTCTCTACACTAGAAGAAGCTACGAATTTTCATAAAAAATTCCATGTTAATGCTAATACTTTACAAAAGCATTTTAAAATAACTAAGGAACAAGCCAGACATATAATAAAACAATGTCAAAATTGTGTGACCTTTTTACCACAAGTTAATCTTGGAGTCAATCCTAGAGGACTGATACCTAACCATATTTGGCAGATGGACGTCACACACTTGCCAGAATTTGGAAAATTAAAATATTTACATGTTACAGTTGATACTTCTTCCGGATTTTTGATGGGCTCCCTTCATGCCGGAGAAAAAACTAAAGATGTTATAGCTCATTGCTTACAAAATTTTGCCACTGTGGGCGTTCCTAAACAGTTAAAAACCGATAACGGTCCTGGCTATACCTCTACCTCTTTTAAACAATTTTGCTCATCATTTGGTATTACTCATATAACAGGAATTCCATACAATCCACAGGGACAAGGCATAGTTGAAAGAGCTCATCAAACTATTAAAACGTACTTATTAAAGCAAAAAGAGGGAATTGGAAAGGGGTATATATCCCCCAAAGATAAACTTAAAATAACACTTTTTACTCTAAACTTTTTAAATTTGGATTCATCAGGACTTAGTGCTGCGGAAAGGCATATGTATCCAAAAAATGTGCATAAGCCTAAAGTTCTTTGGAAAGATATTCTAACAGGACAATGGAAAGGTCCAGACCCAGTGATTGTCTGGAGTCGGGGCTCTGTTTGTGTGTTTCCACAGGGAGAACAGCAGCCGATTTGGATTCCAGAAAGACTAACCAAAACGATTTCTACAGATCAAAAAGAAGATAATTTGACTCAAATCCATAACAGCTGATATCCAGAACTCCAGCTTGGCCATTCTTACATCTGCAACAGTGATTAACAAGGATGCTTTTTTCAATATCTATTTTATTATTGCATTTTTCCCACATCATAAGGTTCTATTTTTATTTTTTGAGCTCATACAAACCTAGGTTAATGTTTTTCTGATCAGTTTTATTTTTTGACTGTGGAGTTTTTAAACATTGCAATGGAGATTTCACCTAGGTAAAGCTACAAGGCCTTTATTATTATCTTATGTGTTGTACGTTTGTTTGCACATTTGTGTTTTGTGTTATATGTCTGTGTGTGCATATGTTCATATTTCATATATGAGGAGCACTCATGAGAAAATGGATCCGAATTTTTTTTTTATTCACGTGATTTAAATGGCTTAATTTAAATTAGGTAAACAGCTGTTAAGGATTGTTTTTAAAGGTGGTTAACAGATCTGCTTGTTTACTAATTTAAATCAGGTAAACAGCTGTTAAGAATTTTTTTTAAGGAGGTTAACAGATCTGTTTGTTTACTTTCACCTTTCCTTTTCATTATATTTAATAATTCTTTTCAGGTTAATGTCTTTTTAGCATCATTGCCAGAATTCCTATCTTCATCCCAATGAATATAACTCAACAAGTATGCTCAATCAAGGAGTCAACTTACTTTGGGAGGAAACGGACTTTGGGAGGAGACGGACAGATTGATAGATTCCTCCCCTTTGAACTGCTTAAAGAACTTGCCTGGACTATGTAACTACGTTTAGTGCAGCAAATTGTGGTAATGCTGGCATATCTTTGCTGATGGTGTCACCAGTGATCTTTGCTGATGGTGTCACCAATGATGCAATTTTTCCAAAGGAACTGTCAATTGGCTTGGTGTCGTGGCATTTCTGTATCCTCCTCCCTTCTGCTAGTGATGGTCTAAATTTGGGGGCCAATGGCTATATGCTGGACCGGCAGTCAGTGACGGGTATGATCCAATTGCAATGGTATCAACCTAAGACAGGAGGCTGACGCCTAAAGGTCAGTTACCTAAAGGTCAGTTTTCCGATGACGGGTAAGAGCCATATGTTGAATTGGACAACCTACCAGGCGCGGTCCTTAAGCCACATTAACCTCACTCCCCCACTGGCACCAAGGCCAAATTTGGGGGCCAACAGAGGTGAGGCAAAGAACCTCACCCCCCCACTGGTGCATAGACCTATCCACAAGTATGGCTGTATGCTGGACCGGTAGTCAGTGACGGGTATGATCCAGTTGCATTGGTATCAACCTAAGACAGGAGGCTGACGCCTAAAGGTCAGTTTTCCAATGACGGGTAAGCGCCATATGTTGAACTGGACAACCTACCAGGCACGGTCCTTAAGCCACATTACTTGTTGTTTAATTAATCAGAAGGGGGGAGATGCTGGGAGCCATCAGCCAAGTAGGTATGACAAATTCCTTGCCAGCTTACTCCCATGCTGTCTAGTGGAAGGACTTCTGAAAGGTGACCTTGCTCAAGGACCAGGGCAGGATCCGTGTTTAGGGTGTTCCCCCTTTAGAATAGGGAAGTTTAGCATAATAGGAGAGTAGGGTGTTCCCCCTTTAGAATAGGGAAGTTTAGCATAATAGGAGAGTAGGGTGTTCCCCCTTTAGAATAGGGCGTATCCTGCTGCTGAGTTCCTCTTGAGTGCTTAGGGGTCAGACAGTATTTTTTGAGAGACAGAAGCCCATGCGGTGTGGATTTAGGCGGGAGAGGATTTGGGCAGAGAACGGAGTGGATTTGGGCAGAGAACGTGGATTCCCCCAGAGCGTGTTTGTAGACGGCCGGCGTGAGTTCGGGAATAAAGAATTGCTGTTTGAATCTACAAGCTGTGTGGAGACTCGTGATTTGTGCCCAGCAAAAGACTGCGGCACTAGTAGAGTAACTAGAAGAAGAAAAAAATTAAAAGAATACAAACAGGTAAAGAAGTACTCAAACTATCACTCTTTGCTGATGACATGATTCTATATCTAGAAGATCAAAATAATTCCACCAGAAATCCTCTAGAACTAATAAATGAATTCAGCAAACTAACACCATATAAAATCAACACCCATTAAATCAAATGCCTTCTTATACATTAGCAAAGAATCCACTGAAAGAGAAATTAGGAAAACTACTCCTTTCAAAATAGCCTCAAAAAATATAAAAATACCTGGGAATCAATCTAAAGAAAGAGGTGAATGATCTCTACAATGAAAACTTCAGAACACTAAAGAAAGAAAGTGAAGAAAATTTCAGAAGATGGAAAGATCTCCCATGCTCCTGGATAGGCAGAATTAATATTGTCAAAATGGTCATACTACCAAAAGCATTATGCAGATTTAAATCTATCACCCATCACCCATCTGACTCCTGAATGTGGCAGCATTGAGGGCAGGGCTGTGCCTTATTCCTCACTCTTCAGGTAAGAATTTCAAGGTTAACATAAACCACTCCACACACAATCTGTGATTACAAAAGTTCTCCCTAGAATTGGAGACGGGTATGTTTAATGAACAAAGGAATCTTTATGTCAAACATACACACATGGCCATCTAGCAACTCAATTGTTTTTAAAGGACTGTATATGACACTTATATGCATTCAATTAAAATAAAATATTCATTTTGAAGTTGACTTACTAATGAGACCTGTAAATTGCAGATCTTCTATCCCTGACTTACAGAGGGTGACTTTTCATAATAAGCTGCAAACACAGTTCTACTAATGCAGTCACATGCTTCTCTCTGACAACATGGTTGGAACCAGAGCCTCCCTGTCTTCCTGACAGCTGGGTAGTGCCACCGTCATCACACTGGCCAAGCTGTAGTTTCTGCAGAGAAGCCCAGCATCCCTTTGGTGCCACACCTGACACTTCAGAATATTCAGTGGCCCCTCACCTGCACCCCTGACTCTGAGCATCTCTACTGGAGGCAGTCTAATGTTTGGTCAATGCTCACGTTTGGTCAATACTCAAGAAGCCCAGTCCTCACAGTCACGTTTTCCCACATGCTGAACACTTCCATAGAGTTTTTCTCAGGGCTCCCACGACATCCTTATTTCGAAGACTATAGATCAAGGGGTTGAGCATTGGTGTCACAATGGTGTAGAAGACAGACACAACTTTATCTTGGCCTGGAGTATGGGAAGAGATTGGCCTCATGTACATGAAAATGATGGCGCCATAGTATAGGCTGACCACCACCAAGTGAGAGGAGCAGGCGGAGAAAGCTTTCTTCCTCCCCTCGGCAGAAGCCATGTGGATGATGGTGACCAGGATGAGTATGTAGGAGGCAAGGATGACGGAGAATGGAATGAGAAGCAGAATAGTGGTACTGATCAACACCCCTGTCTCATATGCCAAGGTGTCCTCACAAGAGAGCTGCAGGACACCAGGGAGTTCACAGTAAAAATGATGGATTTCTCTGGGTCCACAGAAAGGGAACTTCATGGTGTAGACAGTGTGTACCAAGGCATTGAAAGCACCACTCACCCATGAGCTCAGTGCCATCTGCCTGCAGAGGGTCCAGTTCATGTGCAGCAAGCAGTGGAGAGGCTTACAGATGGCCACATATCGGTCATAGGACATGAGTCCCAAAAGGATGCACTCAGTTCCACCCAAGGCCAATCCCAGGAAGATTTGTGTCCCACAGCCAGACACAGAGATGGCAGTCTTGTGCAGAAGGAAGTCAGACATCATCTTGGGGACAATTGCAATTGTGAACAGGATGTCAATGAGAGAGAGCTGCCACAGGAAAAAGTACATAGGAGTGTGCAGAAGGGGGTCCACCAGCATCAGCAGGATGAGGAGGCTGTTTCCTGTCAGAGTGACGAAGAACATGATGGAGATGAGCACGAAGACACAAAAGTGAGCTGGTGTGTGCTGAAGCAGTCCCAGAAGAAAAAACTCGGCCACAGTGTGGTTCTCCAAACTTGTCATGCTTGGAAGCTCCACCAAGGTCATAGAAAATGCACCCAAGTATAAATACTATTGTATGGTAAAGTTGGACTATTTGGAAATCGTCATATTATGTGTGACAGTTTCAGAAAAAAATGGTGACTCCTGCAGGTGTAGGTTCATCCAATTATACTTGTCTAGTTTACTAAATGCTCTATCAGGTGAAGGCTTCAGTTGAGTTTTCCATCTTTTGCTGTATTTTGAGCAAGGGCTTCTCATCCAGGGAAGCTGAATGGAGGGGAGTCTGTCTGTGTCTCACCAGCACCTTGGGTGCAGACTGGCCAGTGAGTCACAGCTGCTCCCATTGATTCCCTGAGCTCCCCCACTGCAGGATCCCCTCTGCATCATGACTGTGATGTCTGGAAGGAAGCAAAGTTCTGTAAGTGTTCTGGGCATGAAGACAGCACTTTAGACCTGAGTACAGGTGAGATCCCTGTTGGTTCATGGACCAATCTAATGCTCCTAGCCTGATTTTTTTGCAGATGTTTTCCTCACTGCTGGTAACTTACAGCATTTACACAGTCTCACTCACCTGAGGGACTGTTCACCCACCTTTAAGAACAAAGGAGGACATGGAGAATGTTCCGGCAGGTGTTTGCTCTTGGTGTTGAAGACAGGGCTGTCTCCATATGCGTGTTGACCCTGGACACCTGTCTTCTGTGGTCTCACATAGCGATGTGCACTTCTGCCTCAAAGGGAAGGCTGTGCTTAGACTGGCAGAGCTGCTCACTGCAGAAGCCCAAGCTCCTCAGCCTTGGGAGCACACCCCTTCAAGAGGGGCCTGCAGCCTTCCCTTGCAGATAAGTCAGACCTTCTCTTTACAGTAAGCCAAAAGGCTTTATCAAACTGGTGAAGTTTTTATTAGGTCAGTCCACCTTTAAATACCATTGGATACCGTTTACATTACTTTGTGAAGTAATAAATCTGTCTTCCAATAAGCTGTGCACCTAAATTCAAAAACTTCTCTTCTTGTTGTTTATACTCTGGGAAGTGTGGGAGATGCTAGTGAGGACTAAGTGGCAAATATATTCTCATGAAGAATTTTAGCAGTGGGTTCCATAACCCAAGTGCATTTGTTTTAAAATATTTGATGAATAGCAGATGATCAGAACAGACACACCCTTCAACAATAGGGAAATCAATGGGTACCTATTATAATGATAGGTCTCATACACATAAAGTAGAAAAATAAAAAAGAATGGCAACAGGATTTACAAAGAGTAAGAAAAACAGCCAAATATCTGGACATTAATAAAATGGTGGGATGCTCTGTTGCCATCCATCTAAATGCTTTTTTCTTAGTGGAGATTACAGTTTCCAATTAATCAGATTACAAAAGAAAAGTGTTAATGTGAAGCAAGTACCAGTCATGAGTCTCCTGCATAGGATAAATGCCTTGGCATAGATGTACCTCTCAGACATCTTCCCGTCTGCCCATGGGCTGTCCTGGTCTCTCATTGCACCCAAAAGCCTCTGAATCCTCCCAGCTGAAGCCAACCTCATCCCCCACCTGCCCACCACTGCCCGACTGCTGATGAGGTTGCAGTCACTATCAAGCTCTTCCTGAGTTGTGCTGCATTATTATACTTCACGTTCTGATGGATGCCGCATGTATTTTTAGAGTTCTGGTTTCTACAACAGCATATGCTCACTAAACAGAGAATCTTTACATTTTATTCACTCATACAGATTAGACAGGATTAAATACATTTTAAATTGTACTTTGGTGAAGTATAGAAATTGAGTCAGCTTTACTTGTAAGTTTTTTCTGCTACTTATATATCTTGGAATGACTATTTATATGTCTATATGACTAGTTATATGTCTTGGAATGAAATATTTAATACAATCTAAGTCTCAGTTTTACCATCAAAAAATTGAGATTGTTTTTAACGTAGCTCAAAATTTTCCACACCTGAAGCATGTTAGAAAATATATACACTTTTAAATTGTAAAATAATGGTTGTATTGATGTTATTGAATTATCTTCATAACACTTCTTTTTTCCTGAGATCAAAGTCTGTTCTTCGATTGTGATTAATTAACAAAGCCATGTGCAGCTGTCCCATATTTTAGATTTCCCACCACCACCACTGTCCTCTCTGTGCCTCATGGGGACTCTGAGGAAATCTCCACTCTGCACTGGCCAGGGATGTCTGCATGGTCACTGAGGGGCAGGCTGTACAGCACATAGGGTCATTACAAAGCCGGGTTTTCTGCTGAACGCGACTCACACCTGAAATCTCACTGTCAGTTGTGGCCTCTGATTTGCAGTGAATTTGTGTTCTAGAACTGCACTTAGCAACAAAATGAGATTATTATCTCTAGCTGGAAAGAAAAATCAATTTACGCATAAAGTTTTGAGGGCAGTAGCTGGGATAATGTTCCAACAGACACCATGCTCTTTGTATCCACCGTCATCACCCTTTCCTATTGTTTGGACCAATTTTTGGAACTCATTTATTTATTTCTTTTCAATTTCACTGTCATGTCTACCCGTCTTTCACTCTCTGCTTTCTTCCTCTTTCTATTTACAAAAGTGCCAGATTTAATTTCAAAGTTCATATAGAATTTTTTTAAGTTAGCAAATTAATCTTTATTAACTTGAAAGGAAATGATCTTTAAGTTGCCTGCTCACATGGTATGAGAAAATTCCTTATGATAATGAGAAAGCTTGAAGATATATTAATTGATCTAAATAATACCTGAGCCGCATAACTTAACTTGTATGTTGAATGATGAATTATGGGTATAGGTGAGCATGTAGGAAAGTATCAGAGAGACACAGTGAAATCAAAGGAAGAATTTAAAAGATTTAATTTCAAAAAGGATGGGACAGGCTGGACGCAATGGCACATGCTTGTAATCCCAGCAGTTTGAGAGGCTGAGGCAGGAGGATCACAAGTTCAAAGCCAGCCTTAGCAAAAGTGAGGTGATAAGAACTCAGTGAGACCCGTTCTTTTAATAAAGTATAAAATTGGGCTGGGAATATGGCTCAGTGGTCAAGTGTCCCTGAGTTCAATCCCTAGTACCCCCAAAAAAATACATAAATAAAAAATAGGACATAGAAAGAAAACAATTAAGCAAAATGTAAGTGTGTTAATGGAAGACACCTAAGATTGGTTGTTTTCCCCAGGTGTGTAAATAGAGGAATGCACATGTGATTACACAACAATTTGGCACTGTGTTAATGCAATTTAAATAATTTTTGTAGCCCTTACAGATGAAGTCAATTAGGAAGATTTTTTCTCGATGAAACACAACCATCCTCATTGTGAGATTTTACAAACAGAAGATCCTAAGCACCGAGCTATTGCACAGTGATGAGTTTCACGTTGCTCGCTTAGAAAGGTCCATTTTATAGGTACTCACTTTTCTGCTAGTAAGTAGTTGATTCAAAATAATTAGGAAATGAACTGAATATGACCTTCCAGCTGGCTTGGGCAGGAGTGCATGACCAAGTGAAGGGATGGCTCTGAGCATGGAGTGTCTTCCTTGTGCAGCTGTCCTCACTGACTCCAGAAACAAACATGTAGCCAAATAATGCCATCCCAGGGTGTGTACATGAGCATTTTGTTCTCCCTGATGACTGCATCATCTTGAATGATCTCAAGTGAGAATTATACCCCAGGGAATGCTGTGTGCATGAACAGAGACAACTGTGGAACACTTCTAATTGCCTCGCCACTCTCATATCCCGGGAGAGGGAGTCTCAGGATCTAACCCATTTTGTGTGAAGCAAACAAGTACAATATGTTACAGACATCCACACAATCCCATGTGGTGTGTTTTCATGGAACTCACAGCCACTCCCACTAGTGCAAGTAGCTAACAACAGGGACATATGCACAGTTACTGTGCTATCAGCAAATCTAAAACAACTCTCACAATGATACAACATCACCTCTGGTACCATTGTGATTGTCATATACATTGTATTTAACAACTGGAATATGAAAGAAGCCCACTATAGAATTTGAAAAATGGGCTTGATCTGCATTATCCTATATACTTTTTTAAATGGCATTTGCTTATGAAGGGAGCAATTTGTTTGTGCTGTGGAGAAGCCTGCATTCTGAATTCTGCTGATCACACCTCCGTGTGCTCCCCAGCAAGGTGCACTAACCCCATGGTGCCTAGGAATTACCCAAACAGAAGGAGAGGGAAATGCACACATGTGCTGGTGTCCACATACAGTAAAGTACTGCCCTACCTGAGAGTGTATTTCTCAGATAAGAGAGACACAAGGAAGCCCAAGGAGCAGAATGCAGGACCTGGACTTGGTGTTTGTAAATTTAGAAAGATGAATTACTAGAAGTTAGACAGCATGTTGTTAACAGGCACACCATGTCCACTAGAGAGCCAAATGAGATAGGAGAAGAAGAAATTAATATGCTCCAACTCACACCCAACCCCCAAATAAATCCCATTTATACTAAGTACAATAGCTTACATGGTGAAATTAAACAAAAACTAGGAAAAAAATCAATTTTTTGTTTTATATTCTTATTTTTCATAAGGAGAAAGGATACCTTTCTTAACACTACACCAAGAGGAAACAGGTAAATTATTTAAATTCATATTCCAGCCTAGATATATAGATGATTTATGAAACTATATACTTTCTAAAAGAAATAGAGAAATAATCTTCTTGAAACACATGAGAATAAACACACAATTATATACTAATTAAATGTTCTTTAAAATTTAAGATGAAAATGCTAACCATCTTTGTTTAATCATTCTATATTATGCACATGCATTGAATCATCCCACTGTATCCATAGTATGTGCAATTGAAATAATAATGAATAATAAAAATTAAAAGAAATTCAAAATGTATATGGCAAAAATATGTATTCAAAAATTGATATGAAAGTACTCAAAAAGTATAAATTAATAAATCTGCACAATTGCAAGAAATCCCAAAAGAGGCACAATGTGTAATGATCAATTGAGGGAAATTCATTTAATCTCACCAATTATTAAATTTAAAATGACAATAAAATACTATCACTTGTCAAATGCTTTAGTGAATATCTGAAGATGTGACATCCCTCCTCTGTGGCCGAAGCATCCTGGAACACTGATTAGGCTTTCTAGTGATATAGTTTCAATTTGCAAATAACATTAGCACATCAAGCAACATTGACACTGCTGTGTCCATCCCAGCAGGGTGCCCAATAACCAAGAAATAGAAGCAACCTCAGTGTCTATCAGTTGAAGAATGGAGAGAGGAAATGTGTTCAGACACACAAAAGACACACCATCAGCCATAGACACATGTGATTCTGTTATTCGTGACATCACAGATGGAACTGAAGATCACTGTGTCACATGAAATAAGATGGGAACAGAAAAATAAGGGTCCATGCTCTCACTCAGATGTGGGAAAATAATTATCTCATAGGCAAGTGGGAGAGTGGTCACAGGAGGTGGGGCATAGGGAGGTAAGGAGAGATGGGGAAAGTAGATCACTGGTGACTAAGTTATAGTTACAGGAGAAGGAATTCTGGTGTGCTATTGCACAGTAGGGTGACAACAGGTGACGATGATGCACTGCACATTTCAGAAAATTAGAACAAAGGATTTAGAAAGTACTCATCATAAAGAAGTGAGAAATGCTTGAAGAGATAGACATGTTCTGGCTGATTTAAAGATTTCACAATGTAGTCATGTTGAAATACCGCATGCAACCCCATTAGTATGCACAGTGTGTGTGGTTTTATGTATCAGTTAAAACTAAATTTAACTAAATGTAAATTCCAGAGAACTATAGGAAACTGTGTTAGCCTTTCATCACTGTGACCAAAACACCTAACAAAAACTACTTAGATGAGGAAAAAATTATTGTGGCTCATAGTTTCAAAGGATTTAGTCCATGGTCCGCTGGCTCCAAGGCGAAGTTCTGTAGCAGAAGGGCACAGTGGAGGAAAGCTGCTCAGCTCATGGCAGCCAGGAAGCAGAGGAGGGGGGGAGAGAGGGAGGGAATGAGAGAGAGAGAGAGAGAGAGAGAGAGATGGGGGAGGTCCAGGAACAGAACAGTCCCCAAGGGCTCTGCTTCCTCCTTCCTCTCCCTTCCCCTCCACCTGCCTGTGTCCACTCAAGCCACTAGACCATCACTCCTCACTCATCTCACTCATGGTTCTTTTCTGAAAATAGCAAGTGAAAGAGCAATATTTCAAACTTTTCTGGGATTTTATATCTCATGCGTTACATCTTTTGCCTTATAAGGCTAAAACAGGCTGCAGAATAATATAATTACCCTGGTAATCACCACATTACACACCTCCCTAGGTTCTCAGACTTCCTTGAGTCTTCGATATTAGTTTACTCCACCAAAACATGGAAATAGTTTTTAAACTCTATTGTTTGTAATTTATAGTGCATCATTAGAGAATTAGTTTTTGTCATTAGTATGAATGACCTCATAGATATTTTTAAAAAAGAAAAATAAGCTAATGTGCTTAAAGATTAAATTTAATAAGATGATATTGTATAAAGGAATGTTGTTTAATGACTAGATTTTAACTCTTTATTTCACAAAAATAACAATGTGATGACAGATATTTGTAACCATAGGTGATGATGGGAATCAATCTGCCCCACTGCTGTAGCCACTTCACTGTCAATATGCACCCCATATTATCATGTTATAAACCTCAAATACACACAACTGTAGTTATTGTAGAGAACTCGGAGAAGGGTCATTCTTTGCTTGTCCCTCAGGGACAGGGCAGATTCTGGCAGAGGGAAACTGGGCTGGTGCCTCAGCAGCAGCAATATGTGGCGGTGCCAGCTCTCTCTCTCTCTCTCCCTCTGAATCCCCAGGGATGTTACTGTGAAGTTTGAAGAAGCCCTTCAGGGACATAGACCATCACAGCACATGAGGAACCCAGGATAAAGGGGGATGGAGGCTGTGTTTCCCAGTCCTCCTGGCTCCTGGACTGAGATCGTCCAGCACACAGCCAATCCCACACAATTGGCTTCAAGGGTGCAGAGTGGTCCTGTCCCACATGGGTGGTACTGAGCCCACTCAGGTTCTGTGGAATTGAAAGAGAGATGGAGAAGACATGCCTTAGAGCCACTACAGCAACACAGTGATGAAATAGAGGAGAGACAGTAGTTTATCAGAGACATTTGTGTTGGAAGAGTGTGTAGCAGATGGTGCTTTGTGAGGATTGGGCAGTATTGAGCGGTCGAGCTGGTGGGCTGGTTTCTGGCTTGACCTACTGCACCTGGTGGAAACCTTCACTGTTCAGAGAGCTCACTCAGGCAGGTCCATGTCAGACCTGGTGGAGATGATGTCTCTGTGACACCTGATCACAGATTCCCATCAAGGGCAGTGACAACAACTAGCAGATGACAGATGGTCACCAGGCAGTGATCTGAAAATTCAGAGGGGCAAACTCAAGCAGTGGTTGGTATAAAGTGGGCCTGTGGGTTCAGGTGGTTGGCTTCACCGGAGGAGCGTGGCCTTACCCTCTCCCCACCGAACCTGCACATATGGGAAGCCACAGCAAGCATTCTCACCCAGGTGCCCCTGCTCCTCAGAGCTCAGGGACCACTTTGACCCATCAGTGAGCACAAAACGCAATTCTGCTGCATGTTGGTTGGCTCAGTCACATTCTCTTATATCTTGTATCACTCCCTAAGGGTTTCTTTGAAGCAGATGGAAGCTATGGTGACAGGGTAGTGGCATTAACAAGGACACAGTAATAACAGAGACAGTGATGATGAGTACAAACCCTGAGCACATCCTGTGGCACACTGTGCTCCTTACCCAACTCTCCCATTATTTAATATGCCTTGTTTAACCTTCAAAGCAAAATTGTAACTCACTGCATTTGTTAGAAATTTATTGCAGATGTAATTTCATTGGCGATTGTGCACAAAAAAGGCCCCCCCAAATTGAATTTTTGCTGAAACTATATACGATTAAGTTTTCTTCTTTATTTTTTTTCACAGGAAAATCCATCACCATTTTTCCATAATTACTTGTGCCTAGGGCGTGCTCCTACCTAGATGAGGTGGGGGAATCACGTCTTTCTGTAGTCATTCTTCACAAGACCTCTGGTAACACAACAGGAATCACATCATCCACCTTTATATTGATTCAGCATCTGACTTCTGCCTCTCCCATGAAAGTTCAGTGTCATTTGATGACATTGATGGGTTGTGAATAACAACCACCTATTTTCAACCAGCTGGTCACTAACCTGCAAAGTCCCCTATCTCAAATTTTTGATATATGTTATAATTATTTGGTGCAGACTTGTTTCACAGAGTGGGCCTGCACTTGATCCGCTCCTGGGTCATGCTTAGCTTGCTCAATTGGCCTTTGGGTCTATGTTGGTTCTCAAAGTGTCAATTAATTTCACGTAATGAACTGAAGTTCTCTCTTTGGTCAGCTCTCTCACCTTCTCAAGGAGGCCTACCCTGCATAGGCTTCTTAAAATCCCAATGCTCCCCCTGGACCCGGACTCCTCTGGTCTCCTTACTGTTCTGCTGTGTGGGGTTTGCAGTCCACCTTCACCTTCTATTCATTAAATGAACAGGTCAATTCCACTCACCACTCATTGTTGTTGCTCCACCAGGGTTAGCCTCATGATGGACACTGCACAGGACAGAGCTGGCCTTCAACAGTTGCTCAATCATGCGTGTTGAGCTCATGACTAACATACATGGGCCATGCTAGAGAGACCATTCTGCCATAAGCCCAAGATGTGAGAGTCCTCCCTCAAGGGCATGCGCCACAGCAGTCCATGAACAAATGAGTAAATACACAAATAGACACATAAATATTATGACAATGAAACTTCATTTTAAATGAATTTTTAAGTGGATAAAACTTATAGCAGATGAAATATAGGATGATTTTAAATGTTGTCCTTGTTGATATGTAAGAAATGAAAGCTATATGTAGTCAAAATCAACAATGTATCTTTGCAAATATATTTTACTTTTCTCTGTTTTCTTAACATGTAGAATTTGAATCATAACTTTTTTATTCTACATATGAGAAATCTTAGGTGTTAATGTTATTTATTTATACTTGGAAGGTGGTTACTTGTATCCTTACTTCATACTTATTTGAATGTTCTGTATATATGCTCTCTCCCTCAATAAGGAGATCATATATATATATATATATATATATATATATATATATATATATATATATAAACATGCATACACATGTTTATAAATAAATAAATGTACAGATACACTAATCTAAGTTTCCATCTTTCAACACATAGCCTAGTCAACAAAATTAGGAACAACAAAATATTGATCAACTCATTGACGATTGCTATTGAGTTTAAATATAATAAATTTTGATCTTTCCACATGTGAAAATTAAGTCTCTAAGAGTATATAAATGATTTAGACTTTCATATATTTTATTTATTTATTTATTTAGTAAATGCTGTTTCTTTATCATGCACTAAATCAATTCTTAACCTTATTTCTAATTCCCTGGACAGAATGGCAGCATTTTGCTGTGGTCCTGAGTCAAGAAGACCAGCACTGAGTGAGGTTTGTGACCCTGCCTATGCCCCTGTCCTGGCTGTTCCAAAGGCTCTGACCCACAGTTCAGAAGCCTTGATGACACACTCAGGTGGAGACTTCAGGCAATGTGCCTCATGTGAGCTGGTTGGTCACAAACATTTCCCAAACCAGTGAAAATTACTCACAACTCAAACTGAGCAATACTGTGTCTATGGAAGCGTATTTTCCCTCTGGTTTTGCTTTTCCAATTATCCACTTTATTGAAGTCACCCCCTGACCATTTACTACTGAGATCCCTGTGTTTAGCAGACCCCATGCCCATTGCAGGTGCCATTAAAGACTTACCACAGACAGAATTTTTAAATGAACTACAACATCAAATGTTTTCAATTGCTCCTAAGTTCTTCCTCCTGTGTATTTCTGACTTGACTGTGTTCCTGTGATGTTCACTGCATCTACACAGCCATCCACATTTTCCCTGCAGCTCTGGGAAGCCAACATCGCTCACTCCTGTCTCCCTCAGTGTCCTGCTTCTATCTCCAGGGGCAACTTCTATGAGGCACCTAGAATTTCCACAGGCACATTTCACGACTCTTCCCACCAAGTCACCCCAGGTCAGGAGCATACTCCTAAGATGCCAGGATTATTAATGAAATTATACCTTCTGTGCCATTCAGTGGCATCTGGATTGACATGCAGAGCTACACCTGAATCCAAAGATGAGTGCTCTAACAGCAAGCTAGTTAATGTGTGAGGAGGTTGAAAGAACCTGGTACACACCCGGCAGCTTCTACCCTGGACATACAACACTTTCCCAGGGTGAAGTCTGTTTCCCAACTCGCTCCACAAATCCTTGTTAATGTTGGAGAGACACGCAACACAGACTTCCTACCCACCTCTCCTCTGTAACCTTGGAAACTGGCCCCAAAATATGTTCTCCACATGAGTTTCAAACTTTAATTTTTTCATGAATTTTATGTATGGATGGATACATATAAATGGGAAGGGAAAATCTACTACCTCTCATGACAGTTGGCTGCTCTTAAAGTTTCTATTAAATTGTAATTTGGGGAATCTTCAACCAAGCATAATTCTAGTATCTTTTACTCAAAATCCTTAGCACTCACCATTTCATGAGATAGAAATTTAAAATAGTATGTTATAAAGAAAACTGAATTAATTAGCTGCCTCTAGTTTTGCCACATACACATACAGTTTCGTCCTAATGCAGACATTTCTTCTGGAACTCACTTTTAAGTACACACACACTCTGCTCCATCACATTCCCTCACTCCTCCTAAGTCCTGGTCTGCAGGCTTTTCACTGTGTCTGAGAATTTGGGTGATGGATCTGACTTACCTGCCTCCCTTCCATGCCTGGCTGCTTTCTACAGCACACACCCTCACCCAGCACTCTCAGAGACTTCAGCGTCTTCAGTTCTCCCATTCAGTGGTAAAATCCCTCTATACGTGGACCTCATGCTCAGCAAACAGATCAGTGCCCCGGAACCAGGCAGGCCTGGCAGGATGGATGCCCGGTGCACTGGTGAGGCATTGTGATGGGTGTGCACTCTGCTGCAGGCTCACCCCGGATGCCTGAGTCCCACATGTGCACTTGCAGGGCCGCCTCCACCTCCCTGGACCTCACCAGGTAAACACCACAGGCAGCATTTCTCACTTAGCCTCCTCTGCTCACTGGGGCATCAGTCACCCTCACCCCAATGGCCCTGAGCCCTGGCTTGTGCAAAGAGACACGTCCAAGGGAGTGGCTGAGGGCACCAGAGCTGCCTGGACTTGGCACTCCTTCAGATGGGATGGATTTGGCAAGCGCACTGCACAAGAGTTATTTGGAACCTGCAAACAGAAGCACAGAAGACAGGTCTTAATGGGAGCCCTATGGCAAGCGGCCTCAGGGAGAAAACAGTGGTCTTTTCATAGGTCAGCAGAAGGAGCCAGTCCCCATGGCATGGCCTGGGAAGGAGGGGGCAGGAGCAGGCCTAAGTATCATGGTGACAGTGGTGGACACCTAGGGCAGCCCTGGCACTCCAGGGGGAGCAGTGGCGAGGCTGGCTCTCAGGGGAGAAGGGATGGACTGTTTTGCCATCAATTAATCATGTAGAATTAAATTTATGATAATGATGATAACAACAACAAAAAAATCAAGAAAAAACAGTTTTTAAAAGGAACAATAAAGTTTTCCTGAGCCTCTGCACCCTTCGCTGTTCACTCAGCATATTTTATTCCTGCTCTGCTTAGAGTCCTCTGCAACTTCCATCACCTGACATGGACAACTACTGAGCCACATTCAAGAGAAGGAAAGGTGGTGAAGACTGGAACCAGATCCAGACAAGATTAGCAGAAGAGGAGAAAAGAATAAAAACAGCAATCAATGTAGGTGGTATTTTAAACCACAGCCTTGGGATAATTTTCAAATTCACTAGCTTTGTCTTTGACCATCACACAAATATGTGTGAAAGATAGGTCTACTAAAAATGCATAGCCAAAATTATTTTCTTGACAAATTCAACAATTTGTTTAAAGGTGTCGAATTTATTCCTTATTAATTATTCCGAGTATGTAATCATTTGTTAAACAAAGATTGTTCTAAAACACCCAAGTCCCAATTTTAAAAAGGTCTTAGATTTTCAGTGGAATCTGCCCTGCAATGGAAGACCAGTAGTTTATAAAAAATCATAATTAAAAGAAATAAAGTTACAGTTTCTAGCAAAACAGAGGAGTTGGAAGAGAAATATCACACACATACACACACACACACACACACACACACACACTAATTAAATTGGACAATAAATTACAAGATATGTTAGAAAATTCCTAACACATGACTTTTATTTTTAAAACTCCCAGTAGTGTTCTGAGTGCCCTATACTTTCTATTATGGGATCAATGGCTGTGTTTGGATTTGAAATATCTACAGACTTTTTTTTTCCCAAAAACTGAAATAATTCAAAACACAAAAAGGAACATAAGCACATAGACAATCTGCTGATGACAAGTCCTCAGGGCCCTTCGTCACCAGGAAAATTCAAATGAAAAGCCAAGTGCTCACAAGAATCTGCCCAAATGGAAAAGTTTCCATAATACTGGGAGCAGTTGGGATCCGTGTTCATTGCTGGCTGAAGTCAGCAGACGCTCTGAAAAGCGGCTGAGTAAGTCACCACCATCGACAAGAGGAGCAGAGGCACATGACACATAGAGAGGCTGGCTGCAGCTAGGTCACAGCTGCTCGCACTGCACACTGCCTAGATGCCTCTCCGCTAAGCGATGGGCGGAGGAACACGAAGGCGCCAGCCAGGGAGGACCACTGGCAGGAAAACAGCAGACCCACAGACAGTGCAACACGGGACTCTGACAAGCGTCCTGACCTTGGAGGGAAACACCCAGGCACAGACAGCGCCTGCGGCCACTTGGCCACGCCCAGGGCCAGGGTAACCTTGCAGCTGCGCAGCCTCGTGGGACCGGCAGGGGCGCCGTCCTGCAGCGCTGCAGCTCCAGACGCGCTGGCTGGGGGCTCTCCTCTCAGGAGCTCAAACTCCAAGCTTCCTTTAGTTTCCAAGCTTCCATTAGCACGAGGGTTGGGGCGAGGCTCTGCTGTCCAAGAGGAAGCGCTTTACAGGTTCTGCGGTTGGCCGTGGCTGGGGGAGGGGAAGGGACACTAAGGAAGAGCTACCGCAGCTGACGCCTTCGGGGCAGTGAAGGGTGCTATCCAGGCCCATGTCTCCTCCAGGATGGCACAGCCTCTCTGCCTCTTTCCCTTGCTGAGGCCCAGGTCCTGTCCCAAGGGATGCTCTGCCTTCCTGCTTCAGTGGGCCATGTTGCTCGAGGTGGGTGTGAGCTGCGAGGGCAGAGACTTGTGGAAACCTCTGAAGAGGATGCCTGCAGTCTAAACACCCAACTGTGGAAATCATACACTGACGGGCAGCAAAGTACCTCAATCCTCAAAGTCACTAGACACTTAGTTCATTATTTAAAAAGGAAACCACTGTGGTGCATAACATAGAAATGTTACTGACATTTTAATTGACAGAGTTTTAACAATCCACAGTTTGACCTGCTGAAGACAGCTCAGTAAACAAACTCAAAGTGTGGACCTTCACGCATGATCCAGAGTAAAGCAGAAAAAATATATTTATATCTATATCTATGTATATATGAAAGTTAAATACCTTCTCCCTAAGAAATACCAAGGTCTTTGTACAGGGCTTCCTGTTTGGGCAAGTAGATAACCTTTTAGTCATTATTTGTGTGGGCTCATTCTCATCCAGCAAAAAGATTCTCAAAATAAGGTAGAGGAGAGTATGGCTGCGGAGTAACTAATCAAGACCTCCTCCAGAGACCAAGCAGGAAGCAGGTCTGATTTTAGTGTGCAGTTACCATGCATACATACTCAGGCAGTAGCTAAGCAGATTACAGGCAGCCACCAATGCAATTTCTGCTATCTGTACTTGCAGCGACCAATTGGGGAATGGGCGGTGGAGCAAGCACAGGGACTGCAACACATGGTCTCTCAGCCAGGGCTGTGCTTATGGGGTAAGTGGTTTGCCGGTCACACACCCACCACAGGGGAGTGGCCTGCCACCCAGATGCCCTTAAAGTATGCCATGTATGCAGTACTCCAGGCACTTGTCCCCACATCTCCCCCCTCTGACTCTGCTGCAAGGACCTCAGCCAGCATTGCTGTTTTTTGTTTGGTGGCCTTTACATGGTTACATAAACCTCACAACACAAGAAAAAATTATCACTATTATAATCAGTAAAGCCAGGGTAATAGCATTATAAAGATTAATTTGCCTATCAGGTTTTTCCAGTGTTCAGTCAATCCCTGGAAGAAAGAGGAGTTTGTCAAGATAGACATCTTAGTCTCACTGATTTTGACAATTGCCTTAGTAAGGTTATGCATAGTCATAACATAGTTAGCATCCCAAGTGCTCTGAATATGCAGAGAAAAACTGGAGAAGTGTAAGTTTACGTTTTCAGACACAGCATATTGGGTGACACAAATACGATGAAACTCAGGGTCACAATGAGCCTCTGCAACAAAACAGAATATCTAGTTGTTCCTAGTGAGGTCTAGTTCTTGCTGATGACTAAAACAGTGGCTCAGGATAGTTTATTTAAGTCACTTTGAATGGCAAAGGCTTCTGCCATGGCAGTGGACACATTCATCTCAGTCTGAGCAGCCTGGATACTCTGAGAGAGGGAAGCAGTGACAGTGGCTGTGGCTGCGATGGCAGCTACAAGGGCAGTAACCCCAGAAGTAATGAGGCTAATTGCACACCTTGTCTGGTGCAGGATCTCATTCAGAAGTTTCTTCATCTCCATGTCCCGTGGACTCCTCCACTCTCTGGACAGGGTCACTGGAAGACAGATTGCTGGGGGCACTCTGAGGATAATTATAGGTTTAGCTTTCACTGCAGGGTTTAGACAATTTGTGAGCCAGCAGGATGTATTGACTGCACAAGGGATCTCTGTATGAGTGATGTTTATGCCATCAGTATCATTGATTATTAGCATGGCAAAGGGTGGTGTCACACAAGCTTGTGCATAGTGGGTATGGGTATGATTTGGCACAAAGGCAAGTCCATGGTCAGGGTCTGGACTCAGTATAAATCCATTCATCCAGCCAGCTGTTGCAGCTAGTAATATTGGCGTGATATCCATCATGCCATACTGATTTCCTGCCTACTGGTTGGTAATGGCTTATCCCGTGTAGCAGTTACTGCAGTGGCCCATATGGTATTGGGGCACATCAGTTACATTCCAGGGAGCTGTGCCCACCCAGGTACATAGATGTTGGTCTTCCCCAGAGAAATTCCTCTTATCAAGGAGATAAGGTGTGGCAGTGACACCTTGATTCCATCGGATGCTATCATTATCTGAGGGGAGCTTTCCAAAGCATTGTTGAGCATGTTGGCAGCAAGGGTTTCTTGAATTTGGCATGGGGGAGTCTATGACTATAGGTAGCATTAACTATAACTTCAAGATCAGTGAGAGACAGCCCAACATGTGACTTATTATAGTTATCTACAATAGTTTCATTGGCAAGAGCAAAACAGAGGGGACATTATCTAATTCAGAGAAACAAATTGGCAGAGTAGGTATGGAAATGGTGGTATTCCAGGGTACAGTTACCTCCTGGATGGATAACTCAGGATCAGTAAGGTTAGACTTATTGGAAAAGAGCTTGGATAGGGCTCCTTCCCAATTGGCCACAGATAAAGGTGGTGGCCTAGTGACCAAAGCTGAATATACCTCATGGGAGGCTTCACTGTTAGCATTGAACATTGCACACACTAGGACCATCATCATAGGCCTAGGGATGAGATTGTCACCAGGCAAAGGGGTCAATCTGGTGGCTTGGTCAACAAGACCTTTATCACCCCAGGTTACTCTACATGAGGTCTGTTTGTGTTGTTGAGTCCTTTGCTTGTGAAGTTTCTCCTCCAGAGTTGGTTCCTTCATCTTCTTGGTTGGTGGTTCTGGAGGTCCAGGGCTTGACTTTCTGGCAAGCACCCAGATGGGGTGAGGCTCCTCTTAACCTATGCAAACCCCCGACCCATGGTTAAGAGGGTCCCCAGGCCATCCCATGCATTTGTTATGGGATCCTTCCATGAGACCATAGGTAGATGGGAGGGCTCCAAGAGGGGGGCCCAATGCTTACGGGCTGCTGTTTCTATAGAAGATTTTGACATTGGAAGAAAATTAAAGCAAATAAGATTTTTTTCAAGGCATCAGGAGGGGACAAGTTTCACCCTCTGTTTTGTACCATGGTCTTTAATTCCTTGTGTTTTCTTTCTATGATGCCTTGAGTCTAAGGGTTGTTTGAGATCCCAGTTCTGTGCTGTATATGCCAATCATTGCAAACTGATTCAAATGTTTTGCTAGTATAGATTGGCCCATTGTCAGTTTTCGTAGACATGGGAACGTTTGGAATTCCAAAACATTTTAAGTAGATGAGAGATGGCCTTTTTGTGGTTTCTCCTGTGGGGGCTGCTGCCATTACACAGCCTGAATAGACATCAATTATTACAAGAATATATTTTAAATTTCCAAAGGTTGCAAAGTAAGTGACACCCATTTGCCATCGAGCATTAGATTTTTAACTCTCAGAGATTTACTCCAGCAGGTTGTGCAAGGTCAGTGGAGAGAAAAGGTGCACATTTTGCAGTCTCTGACTAGCTGTCTGCAAGCCTCCTTAGTCCTGCTTTTTTGAAACTGTCATGGCTGAGGGCTGCAGAGAGGCTTGAGCTGCTTGTGTCCCTATATCCTGGGGGGCCAAAATCCACTCAAACAGTGTGCCATTGTATATTGGCACCACTGCTGCTCTGTGTTCCTTATTTAGTCCATCCCAGATCAACTCCTTGGCTAAGGCCACCCTGCCTCCTTCATGCCTTGTTTACCCTGTCAGTAAACTGTGGCAAGTCCTCAGTGGCCTTCTGCCTTAAGTCCTGTATGGAAACTGTCCCTCCCCCAGCTGCCAACTTCCTCCAGGCTCTCAGAGCACAGAGCTGCACCTGATCAAAATAATTTGGTGGACCTGTGGCTTGGACTGCAGGGGATCTGTAGATTCCCTCTCCTGCAAGCACTCAGCTGGGAGGCTAATATTTGGGGGTGTTGTTAGGATCCCCCTATTGTTCACATTCATCACAGGAGAATGCCTTCCACTTCAAAAATGTTGCAGGCTGAAGAGCTGCTCTGGCTAAGTCTCTCCAGTCTTGAGGGCAATTTACTTCAAGACTGAGAGATTCAAGCGTTTGCTCTGCAAGGTGCTCTGGTGTGGGGACCGTGTTGACTGGGAAAGCTTGTACTCCCTCACCCCACTTCTCATCTCTTATCCTACATAGACCTTCAAAAGGATCTCTGCCTCCTGGAATGGGTTTCTGGGAGACCATGTCATGGGCCTGTCCAGTGGCCTGGTCAATTCTAAGCTGTCATAGTCCCTTGCTAGATGGGCATTGCCTCATAAGGAGACAGTTGCCATTGACTCAGGGAAGGATGTCACCTTTTCCTGACAGTAGAAGGTGCACCTGCACCACTTGTGGTCACCTCTTCCTGCACATGAAGGCTAGAGGTACCATTTTCTGCCTCTCTCCCTCCTGTACCTGCTGCGGTTGCTAGCTTTGAGGTAGATTGTTTCCCCCACCTTTTTTCCCCTGTCTCTCACAGCCTCATTTTCCCTCAGGGCCATCATTATATGGCAAGGGTCTGTTGCAGGGTCCCCTAAACTTTGCTGAATGGTTGTCACAATAAAAAAAAATGTAGTGGCAAAATATACCCCTGTCTCACTTCAGCTTGCCATGAACTTGCCATTATCTTGTCCCATATCCTAGGAACAGAAACATCAGCAGTATTGACCCATGGGTTAGTGTTTATATCCCAGAACTTCTGGACTTCTATCTTATTTAGGGTTCTAGTATCCAAGAGAGTGTGAAGCACTTACAGCTGCAAGTCAGTAGGTTCCCCATTTCCCCTTCTGTACCCTGTCTTATAGGCTTACTTCAGATGCCTGCTCAGGTGCCAGGTGTGTGGGCTCTCATTCGTCCAGCAAGGAGGTCCATGAAACAGGGTAGGGGAGAATGTGACTTCGGAGTCGCTAATCAAGACTTCCAGAGACTAAGCAGAAAACAGGTCTGATTTTATTGTGCAGTTACCAAGTATATATACTACAACAGTAGCTAAGCAGATTACAGGCAACCAATAATGCAAATTCTGCTGTCTTTGCAGTGACCAATGAAGGAGTGGGCCACGGAGCAAGTGCAGGGACTGCAACACATGATCTCATGCACAGGGCTGTGCCTATGAGGTAAGTAGCCTGCTGCTCACATGCCTAGCACAGGGGAGCAGCCTGCCACTTAGATGCCCTTATCATATGCCATATATGCAGTACTCCGTGCACTTGTCCCCACAATTATTCAAGGCCACACGCTGGCTACATACTTTCTCAGGGCCCACTTGACCTCACGGTTCCTCAGGCTGTAGATGAGGGGGTTCAGCATAGGGGTAAGGATGCTATAGAAGGCTGACACAACCTTACCGTGGTGAGCTGACCTGTAGGATTTAGGTCTCTTGTAGTTAAAAATTGCAGCTCCATAAAAGAACCCCACCACAGCCACGTGTGAGGAGCAGGTGGCAAAGGCCTTCTTGCAGGCTTCTGTGGAGCACATGTGGAGGATAGCAGCCAGGATGAGACTGTAGGAGCTCAGGATGAGGCAGAAGGGCACCAGGAGCATCAACACACAGCAGATGTACATGACATCCTCAAAGACAGACGTGTCAGCACAAGCCAAGCGCACCAGCATGGGGGCCTCACAGAAGAAATTATATGGCAATTATTTTGCCTGCTGCAAAATGGGAAGCTCAGGGCAACAACTGCCTGCATCAGCCTGTCAGCTGCTCCCAGGAACTAGGACCTCATGGTCATCCTCAGACACAGTGGCCAGCTCGTGAGCATGGGATAGCGCAGAGGGTGACATATGGCCACATAACGGTCATAGGACATGGTTGCTAGGAAGAAGCACTCTCCATCACCCAGAGTAAGAAGGAAGAGGAGCAAGAGGAAGGCTCCCAAAGCTTCTGCTTCCATGAGAACCCTTCCTTCCATCACTCACTTTTCTTTTCCAAGCACAAGTCCTGAAGAGACACTGACATCAAAGAGGGAAAAAAAAAAGGGTTTACTGCTCATGGTGCATTGAGGAAAATCTTCCCCTTGACTCCAGAGATAGTGAACACACCTCCTCAGTCATATAGGAAGATAGCATGTGTGGATAGAACTGTACCTTCCATTCTGTATTTCAGTACGAGTGAACATTTGACACAATGTAAAAAGGCAAACACAATGTCTTACTGTCAGAATTCTGACTCACTTCTCTCCCACAACTGCACAGTTAGCTGGTCATATACTCAAGTTGATTCTCTGGGTTGTAAATCATTCCCCTTGGAGTAGTGAAGGGGGAGTTGCTGCTCAGGGCCCGTGACTTCCTGATTAAGGGTCCACATCAAGCAGAACACTGCTCACAGTAGGCTGGGAACAGCAGAGCTCCTACCTCACCCACATGGCATTCACCAGTAAAAACAGGCACCAAGTCAAGGGTCAGGGAAAGAAAGGGCCTTGCTGAGCATCAGAAAGACAATTAGAGGAACAAAGCCCAGTGAATGAGAAGTCTGAAGTTAATATCAAAATACCAGCAACACAACGGGGTGTGTACCCTGGTTCTCCTTAGTTCAAAGTTTGAAAGGCAAATGTATTAAAAATAACCATTATTTGTTCAAAAGTATGCAAGATACAAGGTTATAGATCATGTCAACTTGCCTTGTAAATATGAGGAAGGAGTGGAGTTAAAATGGAGTATTCACATTTATGTATGTATATTTGTGGGGCTGGTGACAGAGCATAGGTCCTTATGCATCCTAGACAAGTGCTGTACAACTGAGACACACCTGTCTTGCTTTAATTATTTTTTTCTTTTTTTTAAGGTAATCAAAATTAAGTAATCATTTGATTAATATAACCTGATATTATTGTGTAATATTCCCCATAGAGGTTTTGGTAATCACTAAGCAAAAAACCTGATGCAATGAAAACCAAAAGAAAAGATTCAAAACATAACAATAGATTCAATTACTAACAACATGGAATATAGTAAGAAAAAAAGAATTAACATACAGCAAAAATGGAAAAAAACAAGGGAAAGTAATAAGTTCTTACCTATTAATAATTACATCATTTGAACATAAAATGAATAAATTGAACACACAATGAATAAATTCTTTGGTTATAAAACATTAAGCAGCTGAATGGTTAAAAACACCAAAGTACAACTCTATGTTCATCCAAGAGAACCCCTCACATGTGAGAACACACAGAGGAAAGTGCAGGAAAAAAGAGGATATTCCATGAATGGAAGCCAAAGAGAGAAGCCAGCTAGGCTTGAATTCAGATAAAATGACTGATACTGAAAGAAACAAGAGCTGAAGTCACCATCTTTATGCAAGAATGATTCAGCAGGAGAATAAAACATACCCAATATATAAAGCAAGGCTGTTCACTGTGAGGACAGAGACAGCAGTGTCATAAGGACAGGCACCTTCAACACTTGCCTTCAGCAATGGGAACCTCAATCAGATAGAAAACCAACAGGGCAGCCCTGGGTTTAACTGCAACTGGAACCAAGTGGATGCAGTGGGCAAGCAAGAACATGGCCCCCAACATGTTCTTATCCACAGACTCTGGCATCTCTTGGGCTAGATTCCATATTAGGGAACAAAGAAATCTCAACAGTACCAAGAGGAACCTTGGTGTTAGATCAGGACTCAAAGAAAAGACCACTGACTCCAATTAAAATCAAATTAAAGCAAGCTTATTGTTTCAACCAGCTGGGCTGCCTCTCCCAACAAAAACCACAGAAAAAAGACAGCCCTGCATCTTTCTTGCAGCCCAGGTTTATAGCCCAGAAAGTTACACAAAGGGGGTTACAGATAACAAAACTCAGAGGAGCATAACACAAAGGCTAGTTTACATTTTTGCTGGCCCTGACATCAGAATTTATGAAGGTCATTAGAGCCTCAGTGAGGGTCCTTATCTGGCCAGGGAAGGCCAAGATTTATGAGGCATCACTAAAGTTTAGAGAGGGCTGCTATCTGGTCAGAGAAAGCCAGGCATGGGTGAGTTCAAGGCACAGACAGGCATTCCAATCAAGATCAGAATTTGCAGTAATTTATAGTAAAGCTGAAATTAGATTTTCATGTCTTTTGGTGAGATGGTTCCCAGTTTTAAGAGGGAATCAGACTGGGTCTATCACTTGGTACAATTAAATTTTTAATTGATTCACCAAACACTGCACAGATATACCTTAAAAGATAAAATGGCAAAGTTAAAACAAAATAAATTGGTAGAACACAAAATCAGCAGTTCAATAGAGGAAATAAACTAATAATTTGTAAAGGCAGCATGAATCCATTTTGGGAGGTGCCATTTTGGTAAATCCTCTCGTTGGAATCACATAGCATATGTCTTACCCAGCCAATTTCTGAAGGCCCCCTTGACATCTTTATTCCTCACACTGTAGATGAGGGGGTTCAGCACAGGAGTGAAGATGGTGTAAAATGCAGAGACTACTTTGCTCTGGCCCACTGAGTGGTAGGACTTGGGTTTCATGTAGATGACCATGAGGGTGCCATAGAACAGCCCCACCACAGCCAGGTGAGAGGAGCAGGTGGTGAAGGCTTTCTTTCTGGCTGCAGCAGAATGCATTCTTAACATAGCAGCCAGGATGAGACTGTATGAGGCCACAATGAGAGACAGAGGGATCAAGGATTTAGGTATGTGCAGCAAACATACCTAAAAAGCTCAAAAACAGTGGTGTCTGCACAAGCTAGGCTCACCAACAAAGGTACCTCACAGAAGAAGTGGTCAATCTCCCTGGAGTGGCAGTAGGGGAAGCTCATAGTGGCACTGGCTTGCATCAGCCCATCAATCCCTCCCATAAGCCAGGAGCCTGCTACAAGTTGGGAACACAGCTTGTGGCTCATGAGAACATGGTAGCGCAATGGGTGGCATATGGCCACATAGCGGTCATAGGACATGGCTGACAGGAGGAAGCACTCTCCCCCTCCCAGAGTAAGGAACAGGAAGATCTGGGAACCACAGCCAGCAGGAGAAATGGACCTGGAGTTCAGCAGGTAGTTGGCTGCCATTTTGGGAATGATGGTTGAGACCAGCATCAAGTCCATGAGGGAGAGCTGGCTGAGCAGAAAGTACATGGGGGTGTGGAGTCTGGGGTCGGTGTGGATGAGCAGGATCATCAGGGCATTGCCCACCAGGGAGGCGATGAAGGTCATGAACACCAGAGAAAACAGGACTCGATGAGTCTGTGTGTGGTCAAAGAGCCCCAAAAGAATGAAGTTCGTCCCTGTGGAGTCAGTGGAGTTCTCCATGCCTGTGGGCAACCTGGAAGGCAGGAGGATGGCTGAGGAATTTGGCCTGGTTAAAATGAGGATCTGGAACTTCCTTAAAATGGCTTGGTTATATGACAGAAAGCCTTATCCTGAAGGCCTAGTTATTTAATTTTCTTCTTTCCAGCAAAACATTTTCCTTAGCATTCCATGGTTCATAGCTGCCAGGAGTTTAGTATGTTCTCAATTTCAGCTAAATTAGAAAAAAATGTATACACAGCTTTTATACAAGGCTCTCTCTCAGGCTGCAGCAGAGTGCTAGTCTGAGAAGGCTGCTGCTTTGGCCTGTCATTGCCAGTGAGATGCCTTTCATGTCTTCCTGGCCCAAAGAAGCCATGTTGTGTAATCCCAGGTTTCTACATTGGAATATCTCCCTGTTGGAGGACTTTTGAATTCATGTAGATTAGTGGATGTTGCATTCTCTCTTGTGATTGTAACTTTTCAGTTTTCTCACACCTGTATAAGGGAATTTCTGGAGATTTCCTTCAACACTAGGATGAATTGAAAATTAAAATTTAAATAAGCAATCTAAAAAAATGTATAACCACTGAAATCAGACTTTGCTGTTTAGGAAAGAAAACATGACTAAATTTCTCTATTCCACAAAGGCAGGGGTGTGCCCCACCATGCCCACCTCCTCACCTGGTCACCACTTCTCCTCCTGATCAGGAGTCATTGGTCAGTACTGCACCCTCCGGGCAACAATCTTCCACATCTAGTAGGTACTCAAAGAGCTGCTATGTTAGACTGAAAATTCTTATTTAAAAAGTTGATAATTTCATAAATAACATAAAGAAACAAACTGTACTACTTGCAGGCTCTCACACTTAAGTAATCCTATGTCCTTACAGACAGGAGACAAGTGCCAGTCTGTTAATTTGGTCCAAACAAGCTTCTTCACTTGAAGTTAGTGTTTGAACACTCAGCATGGATTATGAACAGGACACAGAGCCTCTCCCTTAATAACAGAGATGGCTCTCTTGTAACTGAAACCTCCAGTTGGCGTTTCTCTGCCATGATGTCCTATGTGGGTGAAAGGCTCTCTTCTCACACCTCAGTGAGATTTATCTTCTCCTTATAAATTCAAGTTTGCACAGAGAGCAAAAGATTAATGACTACCAATAAAACAATGTGGGGGTTCAGACATAATCTATGTGTAGCAGGCCATTTCTGATTTATTTTTTTCAATTTAATTGAAAACCAAGATAAATTTTGTAAGTGGGCAGCACACCTCTGATAAACACTGCAGCTATAGTGACTAATGTAGTATGCCAACAATATTCTTTAAATGTAAATACTTAGATTTTATTGTTATCAAAACAGCCATTGTTATAAGTATCATAATATATAACATTATTGTTATTATATTGAACATATTACTGTCATGCCCTCTTAATTGCATATGTATGTATATGTACATCCACTTTACCAATTCTTAATCACTGCTGCATCCGTTGGACATTATTCATATAGCATATTATACTTATAATTGCCTGGTTCCTCTGTGATACTCATATTGTGATCTATGTCCTTTACATGTGGTAAGAATTTCTATAGTAATCAATCTTAAATTGTTGTCTTTATTCTTGAGGATTTTTGAATCCCTTACTTTCTCACTATATTCAACAGTCAATCTGTTTAAATTCCTGCATCTGTGATGTTGTTAGAAATTTTCAGGAGCAGTAATAATTGCCAGTCATAATATCGAGAAAATAAGTTTTGAGTCACATTTCCTATGATACCAAGGCAGAAACTGTTCTACTCCTTGACCCCTGGATTCATCTGCAAACCCATTGTGAAGTATTTTCCACTGCTTTCTATTGAAAATGTTTTTTACACATCTTGTTATTTATACACAATTGCTTTATTTTATCATTTATATACATTGCAGATATCTTCCCTGAAATATTTTATAGAATCTAAACTTGTATTACACTATTTAGGACCAAAATTTGCAATATATACCCCCATAATGGTGCACTTACATGCTGTTACTCATATGTGGATGGGCTGCATTATGTGAGTAGCTTTTCAAATCTGAATGCTCTGCATAATTTTGGGATAAAGGTGCCACTGATTGCTATGTAAACTATATTCATAATCACTGCGAGTTTGGTGTTGATTTTCACTGTTAGCAAATACTGCTCTCATATATCTCAGTCTTACAAATGCACTGGTCCAAGCTTGTCTTCCCATTGCTTGGTGTGGATGGAAAGGCTGTGCTCTGTGACTGGCTCAACCACAGATGAAGGAGGGCTTGCTGTGGCTAACCCAGGCAGCACAGTGTACCGTGGACAGAGATGTGATCATGGGTGGCTGAGTTAGCCTGAGAGTGGAAGGAAAGCATCCAAGTCCTGCACAAACCTACTCAGAAAATTTGTGTGAGATGTGGGCAGCTCACCAGCCCCTGAGACATGCCCAGGCAGGTCCCAGACTTGGGGGAACCTCACACTGCCCTTGAGGCTTCCAGTCCTGGCTTCCTGCTGCTGTGGGTTCACTCTCTGACCCCTGTTTTATAAAATCAGCAACAGCTGTGCCGACACTGGCTTCCCACGAAATCTGCAGAGCATAAAACATTTCAATGTAATTTGCACTCTCTATTCATATGTGAAGAAGAAAATCATTTGACACTAAAAGTATTTTAAAACATTTTTGTGATCTGATTGAAATTTTCACTCACTGAACGCTCCTTTCTATTTAAATTTCCACATGAAGTGTCCTGTGGAATGCCTGCATATTAACAAGTAGACACCTAAAATCCAGAAATTTATGTGAATTATTAAGAGAAATTCTAAAAATTAAAGCACTAATATGTATTTGTCTTTCTTTCCTTATTTCAATAGAAGCATTTCTTTAATTATGTGCATACAGAAATAAAGATTTGTGGTCTGGGGACTTAACCTTAAAAATTTTTATATCTTACCAGTAGTTGGATAAAATTAGGCAACTTAAATCAATGCAAACCTCAACTTTATTCTGTACAGACTGGACAGCCTAACAATATGTATTAGGATAGTATGCACTTCTTTCATTGTTTGATGATTACAAAAGAAAGTTCATGCAAAAACATTGTAGCATGAATGACCCTTCAGTTCCACAAGTATTACCCATAATTATTAGGTTTAGAATATTATTACAATTGGTCATGAATAGATATTGCCTATCCAAATATTTTGGGAAAATAAATAAATACTTTAGGATTATAATATTGTGTGAGTATATATGTGTGTGTATACATACACACACACACACACACACACACACACACACACACACACACACATATATATATATATATATATATATATATATATATATATATATGAGTTTAAAAGACAATACTTTCAACATCACTTTGGACTTTGAACTTTTTCTGTTTTTCATAAATTCTTTGAATATACAACAGTCCCACAGGAGCACCAAAAATTTAATCATTGTAAGGCTACTGTGCCCTTTATCAGTCTTGAAATTCTTCATAAATTACCAAATTAATTTTAATTAGTAAAGTTAATATACTTAAAGAATTGAATTAGTAAAATTAATATGCTTAAAGAATTATTTTGAATTAATATATCATGGATATTTTCATGTACACAATAATTTTCACATTTTTTTTGAAATTTGGAAGCAATAAGTCAAATGATAAAATCCTAGAATATGTTCATGACAAAAAAAAAATGTTGTGGCCAAATGAATACAATTATGTGTTCCTCCATTCAATTAATTACAAGAAACATTTGTGGGGACAAAGAATTGTCAGTTCGCTGCCCTTTTCCTCTCTGTATTGAAAACAATATCATTCTGCTATTCCTTATTTCCCAATTACATAAGCTTTGTGATTATGGAGAGCTCACTTCTTACATCTAGAGTATGTCCACCCACTTCAGTGTGGCTCCCCAGAATGAGAAAAGATGCAATCTTTCCACTGAAGGTGCATGTCACATATCTTGCTGACCAATACTTAGATTTATCCTGAATAGGGTAGTTTTCTTCAATCAATCACAGAATTTACCATAAAGCACCCTTCACTAGGTCTCCCAGGGACAGAGTGGTAGCTCAGTTCCAACATGGATGATAACAGCTGTGGAAATATCACCCTAAGCCCCACTTCATCGAGGATCGTCTTATCTAATGTCACAACAGATAAATGAGGCCAATTGTACTTACATTTTAGAATGGCAGATGTAGAAACAGAGTGCTTAGATGAATGGATTTTTTTTATTCCTTAAAAATTAAAAGGAAATGTCTTTTCTCAAACAGAACTAATTACTTTTTCCTTTGGCTTTTATACAAATAATATCTAGACATTTTCACAACACATTATTAGAGAACATGACTCCAGAATGCAGGCCTGAGAGAGTCCTCCAAGGTTTCCCCATTCCCAGGTTTCATTGCACCTGCAGTTGCAACAGTGTCCAGACTCATGTACTGAATAAATAAAATAACATAAAAATAAATAATGGACTTTCCAAGGTTCAGGCTGCATCCAAGGATAAGCTTTCTGGTAACTGACAAGTTAATTCAAGTAGGGCACACCACTGTGATAGTTATTCTCAGCAGATGCAATGCCCCAAACACCCTTATTGCACAAAGGAAGTAGGTGAGAAATACTTTATTAATTTACCACAAATAAAAACTATTTGACTATAGGAATGCTGACCTAACCCATGGGAAGCAGTGGCTCTGTCCCTCTTGTAGTTTTAATCACTGGCCAACCCGTCAGTGTGTTCCAGTGAACCCCCCATTCCACAGGAGTGGGTTGAGGGCAAGCAGATGGGCTTGTGCATGACATTATTACTGGTTTCTTCTATGACAGTGACAGGTCCTGAGGGGTAGGCACACTTGCCACCCTGCCTGTCTGCAGTCAGTGTTTTAAAATGTGGATACAAACTGTACCCCAAAGTCTTATGGAAAACACAGGAGTGAAGACAGAGAGATTAATCTGTTACTGTTTCCTAGTCAGCTCTCACTTCATCATAGAAACCACTGCTCTCATCTACTCAAAAATTGCCACTGCTCCCAGAGTTAGGTGCACAGGTTTAAGTGAGAGGATTCACTGCATTCATCTACCCCAGAGCTGAACCTGAGCATCACTCACTGCTCCTGAATCCGTCATCAATATTTTTTGCCTAATTTCAACCTGATAAAATGGAATCAATTAATTTAAGCATAGAAAATATGTAGTCTCTGTAGAAATTGACAGGTCTAATACAATTATTGTGTTTATTTATGTGCTCACATTCAGACTTCAGTTTCTCCTGATACTATGCACTGCCTGTTTGAAGAGCTTACTATCAACTACATGGTGAGAATTTAAAAAATATATTTTGTTCATTAACATGGGGTGAAAATGTAGAGCTAACCTCATACCTGGAAATAACCCAAAGGAAGGAAAAGCACCTTGAGTACACTGAAGTTGTCGATTCTTTAAGTCCCTTTTCAATAGACAATGAGAACTATAATACAACTATGAAATTGTTACCAGGGAACCCACAGTGACAGTCACAGTGATCATGCTATTTGACAGAGGAAACAGCTATGTTTCACAAATTTTACAAAATGTGTTGGCAGAGAGTAAAGGAAAGTTAAGAGGTTTATTGGATGAGATCAAGATACTTTAATTCTTGATTTAAAATAATGATACAGGCCTGTAAAATATGAAAAAAACTTGACAGCGACGGACGGCAGTTTTAGAGAACACTACCTCTTTCCAGCACTCAGGCTAAGTCTTGGCACTGACCTGCCTCCTGAGCAGCCACTGTGCAGGGCCCGGAGCTCCCAGGCTCTGGCCCTGGACCACTCTGTACTTGTATAAAAGGCTCTGCTGCTTGTGTAAAATGAGAGGCACACATCCAAAGTCCTAGAGCACCTTACCATCAGACTTAGGAAGTCTCAACAGCATGTTCAGTAGGATGGGGTGACAAGACATTTTCTCTTCTTATTAGCTCAATGCAGATGATTCTCAAATCCCAGGATATTGGATCCCTGAAGCAAATTTCCTGCAGGGCCAGTGCATTGTTATCAGCAGGATATGATTCATTGAAAGGAGGCAGATTTCCAACAATAAATGAGATGATACTTGTCAATGAATTCTCTCTTTCCTGGGAATGCAATCTACTATGTTGGCCGGTACTTTAGCAATATCCATGTGATCTGAAAGTTACAGAGGATAGAGTGTTTTAGAGATACCTTGCTCTAAAATATATTCTTTTAAATATATTAATATTTAAATATATTAATATTTAATATATTTAAATATATTATTTTAAAGTGGAAAATTTGGAATAAATTCTGCTCAAAAAAATAAAAAGTTGTGAAAGAAGTAATTCTTCTGATAACAAAATAAGTCAAAGTAAAAACCAAAATAATTAATCTCTAAATATTTTATTTTGAACCATTGTCTTGTAGTTGAATTTGTACTTAATTAGTTTTTTCCTTGGCTTTTATACAAATAATATCTAGACATTGTTACAATACATAAATATTGTAGGTACAATTATTTTATTTGTAAAATTATAGTTTTGCAAGCTTGCCACATGTCTTATCTGAAAATTATTATAGGTTTATAAAAATTCACCAGTTAAAGATAAAACATATCATCTGATCACCTGAAATCTCATTTTTGATCATCTATTTCATCATTTTTCATCTAATATTTTATATTTTAGCATAAAAAATGTTTCTATAAAAAATTCAGATTCTCAATGTCATCATTCTTCTAATGGAATAGGAAGACTGTGTTAAAGGGCATACTCTAGGACTCGGGTTGTGGTTCAGTTGTAGAGTAATTGCCTGAGATTCATGAGGCACTGGCTTCATCCCTAGCACAATATAAAAATACTAAACTAAACAAAATGCATAGTATAACCAACATGTAAATTTTATTGTTTCAAACAAAATGAAAGAGGCTGAAGATATATTACACAAATACACAAATAGTAAAAACAGTTCATCTTCAGTCATTGAAAATTAAAGTATATGAAAATATATAACAAACAACTGAATATGTAATTTCATTTTTTTCTTTTATACTAAATTTTATATAGCATTTAAAATGTCATATATGGTGTATGAATGAACTACCACCTTGGGTTCATTGGGCAGACTACATGTTTTATTATTTCTTTCCAAGAAAATAACATACAGTTAACAAAATAAAAAACAAAATCAGACAGTAAACTAATAAAAACAATATAGAACTCTAACAGCCATCAGGGAAAGCCAAGCTAAAAACAAAAAAGTTATAAACACACTCACTAGATGTTCTAATTTTTTTTAAAAAAAATGTCTGATAACAATGGAAGCAAGAGAATCTTGAGCACTGTGGTGGTGGAAATGTAAAATTAATAGCCTCTTTCAGAGAACAAGTCAAGAAAAAGTTCACCATCCATCTACCAAAATAATAGTAATTAAAACAACAACAACTTTTGATCTCACAAATAAGCTTTAATTTCCATAGATCCAAACTGAACATGGTCCAGACATCCTCCAAAACACATGGGGTAACACATTGTGGCATTGTAGACAATAGAAGACCTGTAGGAATTAAACAGGGTGAAGAACTGGTGAGAGCAGAGTTGCAGAGGAGTCTTTGAACTGAGAGAAAAATACAGGATGTAGGACTATTCATCTGGGGTTCCAAGGACAAGAATAGAACAGGCCAAACTAAACAATGGGATAAACAGCAGATCCATAGTTGTTTTTGAGGGTGCTTCACTTGTGTTGGAGGGTCTTGGGAGGCTGGTGCTTGTAGCCTTTCTTGAATACAGTGTAGACTATTAGGCTAGTGTTTATTGAAATTGCTTGAAAGAAAAGGCTGAGTTGTGAGCATCGTACTTCTTAAAAAGTATACCTCAGTTGAAACATAGATAATAATGCCAAAATTGCTGGAATAGTGAATTCACTTTTTGAGTAAAAGCTCATTAAAACATGCAGGTTTAATGATGAAGTAAAATGTGTGTGTGGGGGGGGGGGGGCAGATATACAGATCCAAGGGAATCCAGTAGTTCTCCCTTATCTCTGGTTTTGTGCACCAGAGACTCAGTTACCTGCAATCAACTACAAACTGAAAACTTAAAATTAAAAAATCCAGAAATACATATTCCATAAGTATAGAATCTGGCACAGCAATGCTCCAGTCTGACCTGAAAAGATGAACCTTTCCACTTAATGAGAAAAGAAAAGAATTATAGGCAGAGGTTGCAGAGATCTTTGCTAAGAGTAAATATACATGTGAAATTGCACAGAAAGAAAAAGAAAAGTGTGCTACTTTTGCTCTTGAACCTCAAGTTGCAAAAGTTATGGCCACAGCATTCAGTGTTCAGCTAAGGTCAACAATGTTTTCACAGAGAGCATCAGTGATTCCAGGTTTCTCCTGGGCAATGTGGATCATGTCTCTAATTCATAAGGAGGGGTCCCTGTAATTACCCTCTAAAAATCCCACCAGTTACTCTGCCCAACCACAAAAAGCTGGGACAACTTAGTGTATTATTAATAAAGATTCCAGGTTTCTCCTGGGCAATGTGGATCATGTCTCTAATTCATAAGGAGGGGTCCCTGTAATTACCCTCTAAAAATCCCACCAGTTACTTTGCCCAACCACAAAAAGCTGGGACAACTTAGTGTATTATTAATAAAGTGTCATGGCCACACACTGGCCACACACTTTCTCAGGGCCCCCTTGACTTTGCTGTTCCTCAGGCTGTAGATGAAGGGGTTCAGCATAGGAGTGAGGATGCTATAGAAGGCTGACACCACCTTATCATGGTGAGCTGACCTGTAGGATTTGGGTCTCATGTAGATAAAAATGGCTGCTCCATAAAAGAGCCCCACCACAGCCAAGTGTGAGGAGCTGGTGGCAAAGGCCTTCTTGTGGGCTTCTGTGGAGCACATGTGGAGGACAGCAGCCAGGATGAGACTGTAGGAGGTCAGGATGAGGCAGAAGGGCACCAGGAGCATCAACACACAGCAGAAGTACTTACTGATTGTTGGTTTTATTTCTTGTGCTTATGAGTTTTGTTAAGGAAGTTAATGCCTGTGGCCATGTGTTGGAGACCTAAGTCTATACAATTTTCTACCAGTAGCAGGGTTTCTGGTCTAATTCCTTATTCCTGGATCCACTTTGTGTTGACTTTTGAGCAGAGTGAGATATGGGGTTCAATTTTCATTCTTCTCTATATGGATATTCTGGGGGTTTATACCTTTTTTTTTAAAAAAAAAGTTATCTTTTCTCTAATAGTTGTTTTGACATCTTTGTTGAGTATCAGATGACTGTTTCATGTGGGTTGGTCTCTGTGACTTCTATTCAATTCAGTTGGTCTTCATGTCTGCTTCAATGCCAATACCATGGAAGTTTGGTTAGTAGAGTTTTATCGTATAACTTGAGGTCTGGTGTTGTGGTACCTCCATTAGAGCTCTTCTTGCTCAGGATTGCTTTGTCTGTTCTGAATCTCTTTTTCTTTCAAATGAATTTTACAACTCTTATTTTAGTCCTGTGAAGAATGTTATTGGTATTTTTATGGGGATTTCATTGTCTTTGAGACTTTTGGTAGTATGGCCAATTGACAATATTAATTCTGCCTATCCAAAAGCATGAGAGTTATTTTTATATGCTAAGGACTTCAATTTCTTTATTTAGTGGTCTTTTTTTTTTATTGTAGAGGTCTTTCATATCCTTCATTTGACAAACTTTCAATTGTTTTTGAGGCTTATTGTGAATGGAATCATTTTACCAATTTCCTTTTTCAGTGGAGTTATTAATGGAGTACAAGAAAGTGATTGATTTATGGATATTAATCTTGTATCCTGCACTTTACTAAAATTGATTAGCAGCTCTAGCAGTCTTCTGCTGGATTTTTTTAATGTTCTAATTATAGGACTATGTTGTTGCCAACAGAGTTAACTAGACTTCTTCTTTTCCTATTTCCCTTTCCTTTCCTTCACTTACCTGATGGCTCTGGCTAGAGTTTCAAGAACTATATTGAATTAGAGCAGTGAGTGTGAACTCTTGCCTTGTTCCTATTTTTAGGGGAAATGCTCTCAGTGTTCTCCATTCAGTGTGGAATTGCTCTTGGGTTTGCCATAGATAGCCTTCACAATGCTGAAGCAAGTGCCTTGTATCCCTACATTCTCCAGGGGTTTAAACATGAATGGCTGCTGGACGTTGTCACAGGCTTTCTCGCTTCTAATGGGGTAGTCATGTGATTCTTGTCCTTAAGTTTATTTATGTGCTAAATTACATTTTTGATTTGTGGATGTTGAACTAATGTTTCATCCTTGGAATAAAACCCACTTGTTCATGGCGTACTATCTTGTTATAGTGTATTTGAATAGAGTTTGTGAATATTCCATTAAGATATTTTGTATGTTTCCATCAAGGATATTGGCCTGATTTTTGTTTCCCTTGTTGTGACTTTGGTATCTGGGTGACACTGAATTTATGGAATAAATTTTGCTGTCTTTGCTCCCTTTCTATTTCATGGAATAATTTCAGGAGGATTGGTGTTAGCTTTTTTTTGAAGGCCTGGTAGAGCTTGGATCTGGGTTTTTGTTAGAAACCTTTTAAAAATTGCTTCTATTCCATTTCTTTATATTGCTCTTGTTAAGTTTTCTACATCTTCATGGCTCAATTTGGGTAGGTAATGTATCTTTAAAAATTTCTCAAAATCTTTGAGATTTTCTGGCTGATTGGAGTATAAAACTCCAAATCGTTTCTCATGATAGTCTAGATTTCAGTAGTATCTGTGGTGATATTTATTTTTGTACCTCTAATGTTAATTTGGTTTTTTTATTCCTTTCTTTGGATTCATTTGACTGAACATTTACCAATCTTCTTTATTTTTTTAAAGAAACAATGCTAGGGCTGGGACTGTAGCTCAATGGTAGAGCACTTGCCTTGCATGTGTGAGGCACTGGGTTTGATCCTTAGCATCACATAAAAATAAATAAAATTAAAAATAATAAAGAACAACTCCGTGTCTCATTGACTCTTTGTATTGTTTTTCTTAGTCTCAATTTAGTTGAATTTGTCTATGATTTTAATTATTTCCTGTCTTCTAATAGTGATGTTACTTTGTTATACTTTTTCTAGACCCTTGATGTGTAATATTAGATTATTTATTTGTTATCTTTCTATTTGTTTTTAATGTAGGAATTCAGTACTGTAAACTTTCCTCTTAGAATTGCCTTTATAAGGTCCCAGATCTTTTAATATGTTGTATTTCTATTTTAATTTTTTTTTCTATTTTTCTAAAGTTCTACCCTGATTTCTTCTATGATCTATTTCTTAAGCTAAAGTGTATTATATAAATGTCATGTGTTACAATGGTTTGGGTTTTTTTCCTGTCACTTTTAATTGTATTCCATTTTGATCTGGTAGGATGCTAGGACTTATCTCTTTTTTATTGTATTTGCTAAGATTTGCTTTGTGCCTTAAAATATGATTTGTTTGAGAGAATGTTCCAAGGACTGCTAAGAAGTAGGTGAATTTACTTATCAATGGATGAAATATTGTATAGATGTCAGTTAGGTTCATTTGATTAATAGCTTTTTTTTCAGTTCTAAAGAATCCTTGCTTAGTTAATGTCTGGGTAAACTATGTAGTGATGAGGGGTGTTTTCAAATCACTAAGTATTGCTTTATCACAGTCTACTTGTTTCTTTATGTTGAGAAGCATTTGTTTTGTGTAAGTAGATGCACCATTGTTTGTGTCATAAATGTTTACAATCACAATATCTTTTTGAATGATTCCTGTAACCAGTATAAAGTAACTTCTTTGTGTCTTCTAATTAATTCGACCTGAGGTCTACTTTGTCTGAGATGAGAGTAGATACCTCTGCTTGTTTTCAGCTACCATTTCCATGTAATATGTTTTCTCATTTTTTCACCTGAATTTGTTGATGTCTTTGTAACTGTCTCTTGCAAAAAAGCATATTGTTAGGTCTTTTTTTTTAATTCAATCTGTGTCTGTCTTTTCATTGAATATTTTAGACTGTTTATATTCTAATGCATAATTCAAACTTTATTCTTCTTTAATTGTCTATTCATCTTCTACAATTTATCCCCATGCTGGTTTTAATTTTCCACTTTTTATATCTTCTTTATGAAATATTTCTTTGAACATATTTTGTAATACAAGCCTAGTGCTTATAACTCAGTTTCTTCTTCTCATGGAAGGTTTTTGTTTTGTCTCATATTCTGAAGGATAATTTAGCTGAGTGTAGTAATCTTTGTTGGTACTGATTTTTTTAGGGCTTTTAATATATTATTCCAATCCCTCCTGGCTATTTAAGTCTGAGTTGAGAGATCAGTTAATAGGTGACCTGCTATTTTTCTTTCAGCTTTTAAAATTTTGTTCTTGCTCTGCATCTTGGGTATTTTTTATCATGATATGTATTTGAGAGGATCTATTTTGATCTTACCTATTTGGAATTCCATGTGCTTTGGTATTTGGATTTCCATCTCATTCCTAAGATTTGGAAGTTTGTTTTTTTTTTTTTTTTTTTTGTGTGTGTGTGTGTGTTTATTGTTTGTTTGATTTAGTTGTAGATGGACACAATAGCTTTAGTTTTATTTGTTTATTTTTATGTGGTGCTGGGGATCAAACCCAGGGCCTCATACATGTGAGGCAAGCACTCTGCCACTAAGCTACAACCCTAGCCTTAGATTTGGAAGTTTTTCTAATGGAATTTTATTGAAAAGGTTGTTTATTCCTTTAGTTTATTTCAGAGCCTGATCCTCTCCAATTATTCTTATGTTTAGTTTCTTGAAGTATCCCAGGTTTTGTTCATGATCACTTAATATCTGTTCTTTATATTTGACTTTTAGATTTTAAATTTTGTCTTTAAAGTTTGAAAATCAGCCATTAATATTATAATGTACTGGTGATGCTTCCCATTATAAAATTTTAATTTGATTATGTCTTATTTCCATGATTTCCCTTTGGCTCTTTTTCAGAATCTCTATCACTTTATTGAAATGGTCTTCATTTCCTGTGTTTTCTCTCTAATTTTATTTCTTATATCTTATTTAAGCACATTGCACATTTTAACTGTGAATTTTCTAAATTCTTCCTCAAATATTTCATCCACTATGGTATCAAGGTAGTCCGTTGGTGAAGTTTTGTGGGCTGTTAGGGCGTGGTTTATCCCCTTGCCTTTTTAAATGGGTTGTGCACCTACCCATCTGTTGGAATGATTATCACATCTTTTTTTATGCATGGGACTATTTCATGAGCTTCTTTCTCTCAAAAGCCCTGGGCTGGGTAAATATCTGAATATTCATATTTCAAATCTTCTCCGTATCAGCACCTGTTTGACAGAAGCCACAAAATGCTGTTTACTACAATCCCTTCAGAGCATAGCCACATACTATTCAAATGTATGAAAAATGAAAAGTTATAGTTATTCATAGTTTCTCCAATTCATGTGGAACTTGTAATTATACATAGTTATGGAATATGTAATTATATATAGTTATGGAATGTATAATTATGTAGTTATGGAATATGTTGAAAAAATAGTTGTTAGGCAAAGTGAAATTGATATAACTTTATCTAGGGACTGAAAAATGGGTGGAGGAAAAAACTGGTTAAAAAAGAAAACAAAAAATATTTATTTTTTTAATTAATTAATTTATTTCTTTACACATAACTGAAAGTGATGTTACAGTACGTAAGTTATTTACAACTGTGCAGTAATGTGTTGCAAAATAAATTATCTAGAAGGCAGCAAAAGTACATTGTGAATGTATATAAAACTGTACAGCGTTCGTTCGCGGATACTCTCTATAGGATTATTGGCTCTGTAGTGTTTCAAGTTACGTTCTCAGAAAGAGAAACAAAATGCCCAAGATTAAAGGAAAAAAATATACAAACCACGTGGATTTGACTCCATTAAAAACACTATTGGAGAGTCCTGGCTGAAGTCCCTCTGTGGCCGGCAGGTGGCCCTCGCCTGGCACCAGCGACCTCAGTGTCCCAGCCTGTCCTGAGGACCGTGGCGGGCGAACACTCCTGCCCCCGACCAGAGGTCACTGTTGTGTGAGGTGGACGCCTCAGTCTTTTCCTTTAGTTGATCAGAAGGGAGCAGGGACTTCAAAAGCGCACTCTCCTGCTCCTTGGGTGCCTGTGGCTGGCTGGTTTATCCCCTTGCCTTTTTAAATGGGTTGTGCACCTACCCATCTGTTGGAATGGGTAGGTGCACCTCTGGATGGGCCATGGTCTCCTCCTCCCGCTGGGCCAACGAGGCACTGCAGCGTGGGGGCCCGTTCTCCCTGCCACCGCTGGTAAAGACTCTGGTCTTCTGGCCTCCGGGCTGGTCTGGCAGGCGAGGCGTGTGGCCAGGTGCAGTCTCTGGGCTCCTCCCACCTGGCCGGCACGGTGCCCTCCTGCACCGCGGGCACGTCAGCAGCGCTGGTGACTACGGCCCTTGCCGGTGTCCTGCGACTTTCCCCTGGTGTCACGCTGGCAGCAGCACAAAGTCATCGTTGACATCGACCATGGGCACGTAGAAAGAGGGCACCTCGTTCACACACAGCGACTTGTGCCCTGTGGGGTCCAGCTCCTGTGCCTTCAGCTGCCACTCCATCCTCTGCACAGCATTGAGGGCTGCGGCCTGGTGCTGCTGCCGCATCAGGAGGCAGGTCTTCATAAGGTCGTACTTGTCATCCACGTCCTGTAGCCAGGAGATGAACTGGCGGGCGTTGAAGCGATCTCGTACGGACTTGTTCTCGTCGCCCTGGCTCTCCAGAGGCATGTTGTAGACCTCAGAGTCCAGCAGCATCGTGCAGGCACTGAAAGGCACTGCCTGGTTGGCGATGGTCCTGGCCGCCCGGCAATGCACCCGCAGGATCTCCTGCTCACAGGACACGATCAGCTTCTCCCGCTCCATGCTGTGCTGTAGACGCAGCTTTCCCCGCACCGTCTCCTGCTGCTTGAACAGCTCCTTCAGGGGCTCCGCCAGGGAATGGGGGGTGCAATCACAGGGATGTGCAGCTTGCTGAGCGGCTTGCCGTCCATTAGGTAGGACCCGGTGTAGGTGACGTACTAGGCGTAGCACTGGGGTGCCTGGGGCGTGATGTAGCAGAGGATCTTGCGCTTCTCCTCAATCTTCTTTCGGATCTGGAGGTACTCGAAGTAGGGGTTGGACCTGTCGCTGTGGTAGGGCTCAATGTCGTCCAGCTTGATGGCGTCCACAATGGCGGCCAGCGTCTGCTGGATGACCTCCCTCGTCTGCTGCGTGCTTGTGTTCAGCTGCTGCTGCAGCTGCTGGCTGGAGCGCTGGAAGCGGCGCTTGCGGGGGTGCTGGGCCTGGGCATCCTCCTCCTCAGAGGCACAGCCTTTGGCCCTAGCAGCTGGGGTGGGCGTGGGGGCGGGCTCCTTATCCGTAGGAGGCGTGCTCTGCTTGCTCTGGCTGGCCAGCATCTGAGCGCGGTTCCTGGTCATGCGCTGAGGGACCTCCTCCACCTTGGGGGCTTTTGGGGGCTCCGCCGTGGGCTTGGGCTCTGGATCCGTAGCTTCTGGCTGGAGGCTGCCTGGGGGCCCCTCCATAGGGATGGCAGCAGGGGTGATCTCAGGACTGTCAGGCGTCTGTGCCATTCCATCGGTGGCAGGGCCGTCGGGTGCATGATGGGGAGTGGTGGAGGGGTCCTCAGTTTTGGTCTCCTCAGCTCCGCCCCCCAGGGGACACTGTTCGGAAGGGCTGGGGGCCAGTGCTGAGCCAGAGTCCAAGTCCTCGGGGTCCTCTCACCTGCCACAGTCTCTGCCTCCACTGCGGCTTCGAGAACCACGTCCAGCTTTAGCTCCTCTGAGGGCTCGGCTCAGACTCGGCGGGAAGTGGGGGAGAGGCCTGGTCAGGAGGCGGTATGGGTTGCCCCTCAGCCCCAGGGACACTCTCCTCTGGTGGGACGGGACTCCCTTCCAAGGGCTCAGTCTCGACATCTGAGGAGTCTTTGGGCTGGAGGGGGAGATCGGGCAGCGAGAAGGACCCCAGGTCCAGGTCATCCTCGGGGCTGGTGAAGGCGTCATGCCAGGGCACTGGCTCGCCCTGGCTGAGGGCAGACAGGCTGTGGCCACCGTCCAGGAAGCTGCTTTCCAGGGTCCCCAGAGCCTCCACTTGGGTCACCGTGGTGACACATGTGGGCTCAGGGGCCACATCAAGGGGTGCCTCAGGAAGTGACTTGCAGCCGCTGAAGAAAGACTCCAGTCTGGCAGGGGTGGCATACGCAGTGGCCCCTTCTGTGGTGGAGACGGCCACAGAGATGGCTCCTGCCCCATCATCTTTGACCTCCTCCAGGCCCGGTTCGGTGGCTGGCAAGGGGTAGGAGCTGGGGGATACGGGGTACGGGGGCTCTGAGGTGCTGAAGGGTCCTGGAACAGTGGTATGCAGGGTCTCTGCAGGACAGAAGTGTTTGGGGGACTCTGGAAACCTCTGTGGAGATTTCAGCAGAAGGTCGGAGCCCACGGGCCAGCTGATGGGGTTTTCAGAGGCACTGGCCATCAAGGTGGAGGAAAGGGCCTGCTCCGCGGCAGGATGGGCCCACTCGACCGGCTCCTCGGTGATAACAGCGTTGAAGGGGCCCTTGTCCAAGGGCTCCAGGTAGCTGGGCTCCGGAGGGATGATGGCTGCTGTGGCCTGCTGGTCCTCTGTGGAATCCAGGGGAAGGCCCAGGTCCGGGGACAGGGCCCCCTCGATGGCTGGGGCCAAGAGGTCGCCCCTAGTGGCAGGGGAGGGCTTGGCTGGTAGGCCAGGGAACACGGCCTCTGGGGAAGGTGCGCTGCTGACTGTGGCAGCTTTGGGTGAGGGGAGGCCATAGTCAGGGGAGTAGTAGCCAGGGGACAGGCAGGCAAACTTCTCTGCTGGAACAGGTGGCAGGGCAGCCTTGTCCTCCATCAAGTGCTGGCCAGGAGAGTCGAAGCTGGAGGCGGCAGGAACACTCTGCTGTCTGAATAGCTTGTCCCCCACAGTGAACTCCTCCTCAGGGGTTCTCTTGATGTCCACGGAGATGGAGCGGTACAGGTTTGTGGGGACGGGCCTCGTGGGCGTCTGGCCCGGGTGCTCTGAAGCCCCGCTTGAGGCCACAGAAAACCTGTCGTACAGCGGCGGGGAGCAGGCGCTGGTGGTGGGCAGCGGGTGCTGGGTGTCGGTACAGTTGAACACCAGGTCGGGGTAGTCGTCGGCACTGCAGGACGGGGTCCGGGGCGTGTGCAGCTCCTCGTAGCTGGGACCCGACACCAGCGAGGTTGGAGTGGGCACCCCGGCGGGCAGGCTCTGCTCGGGCCGGGGCGAGGCGGGCATGGCGTCGGCACCTAGTCCTGGCGGGGGCTTGTTTTCAGGAACAGGTGGCGTGGCAGCTGACTCCTTGGCCTTCTTCTCTTTGAAGGGCGGGTCCAGCCCCAGGGGCTTCTTGGGCGCAGCATCCAGGCCCTTCTTGCGCGTGTCATCCGCGGGCTTTGCCTTTTCCCGGAGCCTGGGGTCCCCAGACCTGTGCTGCAGCTTCTCCTTCTGCCGCATGCGCTCCTTGTGCCGCTTGTGCCGCTCCTCAATCTCCAGGTCCTTTTGCGAGAGCATCCGCTCAAAGCTGGTCATCATCAGGTCGCCGTCCCCCAGCAGCTTCTCCCGGGGCCTGGCGTCCTTCTTGCCTGGGTCTCTGGGTGGCGGGAGCTTGTCCATGCCATTGCTGATCTTGGCGGGGTCGCCCCTCTCCTTCTCTGTGACTTCTCGGGGCTTTTCCTCACCCAGCTTCACGGCCTCCTCCGGGCCCTTCTCCTTGTCCCAGACGGTGGGGCGCGGCTCCTCCTGGTGGTGCCGGTCCCTGTGCTTGTCCTTCTCCTCCCGCCACCGCTCCCTGTGCTTCTCCCTCCTCCTCTTCTCCTTCAGGGAGCCTAGGGAACTGGACCCGAAAGGCTTCAGCTCCTTCTCCACTTTCTTGGGAGGCTCCCTCTCGGGCTCGCTCCTCTCTCTCTTCTCAGAAAACCTGTCGGTGGCCTTGTCCAGCTCCTCCTCGCCGTCCACCTTCATGATGTAGGCGATGCCATAGGCCTCAGCGTCCAGGAAGTCCTTCTCGTACTGGCCGGGCTCCCTCCTGCCCCCGTCCTTGTAGTCCTCAGCCTTCTCCTTCCTCTCGGCCTTCTCCTTCTTGGCCCGCTCGCGTTCGTGGCTCTTCTTGGAGGAGGAGGAGGAGTGCCGGTGCCGCTCCTTCTCCCTCAGCCTCTCCGCCAGGCAGGGGCCCTCCGGGGCCTTGTCCTCCAGCGGCTCTGAGAAGGACACCTCTAGGAGGGCGCTCAGGCCAGGCTCGGGGCCGCGGTCTGCAAAGCTGTCCGAGGAGCCCTCGCTGGCCTTGTCGTGCACCTCCTCCCTGCCCTCCTGCAGCGCCTCCTCCTCCAGCCGCTCCAGCAGGCTGCGCTCCGCCTCCGCGCCCCGCGAGGCCCTCCGCTCCCGGTCCGGCTTCTCCTTGTGCTTGCCCTTGGCCCTGTCTTCCCCGGGGTGCTTCCTCTCCACCTTCTCGGGTGGCCTCTGCCTGCTTCGCCTCTCCTGGGTGGCGTCGGCCAGGACCCGGCCCTTGCGGTCCTTGTCCCTCTTCTCTCTGTGCTTCTCCAAGACCTTCTCCTTCTTGTCTCTGCCTGCTTCGGGGGCACCCCTGTCCTTCTTCTTCTCTTTGGGCTCCTTGTCCCGGGGCTTCTCCTGCGGCCTGTCGGAGGGGCACTTCCTGTGCCTGTCTACAACGGGCGGCTCCCTCCCGTCCTCCCTCTCCTGGAGGGCGTCCGCCCTGGGGGCCTCGCAGGCCTCCCCTGACCGCAGCCCGCTGGCCAGGTACTCCTCTTTCTCGTCCTCGCTTTCGTCCGTGAAGATGTCTGCGATGTACCAGCTCTTCTCTTTTCCCTTCTTTTCCTCTCTCTTTTCCGAGGAGTCCTTGGAGGCGGCTGCAGGGAAGGACTTGTCCTTCCTGTCCCGGGCCTGGTCGAGGCCGGCCCTCCTGTCTCGGTCTCTGCCGTGTGTGTCCTTGTCCTTGTGCTTCTCCTTGCCATCCTTCCTCTCCTTGAGGCATCTGTCAAAGTCTCTGTCCTTCGGACACTTCTCGCCTCGGTCCCTGTCACTGGATTTGTCCTTGTGCCTCTCAGAGCGAGCTTTCTCCTTCTTCTCCTTCTCCTTCTCCCGAGCTGAGTGGTGCCGCTCCCAGGACTCCAGGCTCTTGGCGAGGTCGCAGTCGGGCTTGTCCTTGAAGGCGCCCTCTCAGCCACACTCCTTCAGCTCCTCCCTGTGTGGCTCCTCTGGCCGCAGGCCGACATCCTTCCGCTCCCTGGAGCCCTCCAGGGCGTCTCTCCGGTCCCGCGGGTCCCGTGTGCCTTCCGAGGACTCTCTCCTCTTCTTGTCCTTGTGGGGGAGGTAGCTGGGAAGGCTCCGGTGCTTCTCCACCTGGTCCCTCCTCTTCTCCAAGTTCTTGTCCAAGTAGTCCCGGTCCTTCTTTCGGAAGAAAGAGTCTCTGAGATCTCGTTTTTCCCGGGCCTTGTTGTCGCGCTTCTTCTCCTTACTGTCCTCTTTCACTGTTTCCAAGATAAGTTTGGCCACAGAGTCACTCTTGATGTCCCTGTAATCTGTCACTGGGGAGTCCCAGCTGTCCTCCCCTTTGAAGTCGAAGGAGGAGTCTGAGAACCACCTGTCCTGCTGGTCGTCGGACAGGCTGAGCTTGGTGTCCTCCCTCTCCAGGAAGTGGCCCCGGTGGCAGCAGTCATCGAAGGCTGCGTCCTCCCTGTAGGCCTTCTCCCTCCGGAGTCTCTCCTTGTCCTCCTTCAAGGCCTTCTCCTTGGCCTCGCCCTTCGTCTCCGGCTTGAGGGGCGGGTCCCGGGCCTTCTTCTTCCTCTCCTCCTTGTACGGCCGCAGCCTCTCTTCCTTGGGGGACTTCTCCTTGCCCAGCCTCTCCCGCTCAGCCCTGCCAGCCCGGTCCTTTTCCTCCCGGAAGGCCCTACCGCCGTCCCTGCCCACGTCCTTGATCCTCTTCAGTGGCTTCTCGTCTCTGAAGAGCCACTCCTTGTCCTCGGGCTTCGTCCTGCCCATCCTCTCCTCCCTCTTGAGGTGGTCTGGGTCATGCTTCAACACCCGCAGCGTGCCCTCCTCAGAGACGTCGCTGTCCAGGAGGGCGGCCTTGTCGGCCTTGGGCCTGGGGTCCTCGTACTCAGGTGAAGCTCTTCAGCTTCAGCTCCTGGCCGGGGCACTGCCCCTTCTCCTTGTTTTTGTGTCTGTGTTTCGTCTTGTGTTTCTTGACGACTTTTCCCTCCTTGTCTAGCTTGGGCACAGCGCCGTTGCTGGGGTGGACGCCGCCCCTCTTCTCGGGAGCCATGCTCTGCAGGCTGCCCCTCTTGCGGTGCTCCTGCTTCCTCCTCGCGGGCTTCAGGGACTCCACGCTGGAGCCCTCGGAGGAGCAGTCCGACTCGCTCGTCAGGCCAGTGCCTGACGAGTCCGACAGCGAGCTGACCTGCGACCAGGCAGGGGAGGACACGGCCTTCCAGCTGTCTGCGCGCCAGTGCTTGCTGTGCTGGTCTGCGTGGCTGGTGCCATGGGACGAGGTGGAGGAGGCTGACAGCAAGCTGAAGAGCGACGGGTTCTTCAGCACCAGTGGGGAGCCCCTGCGGCAGCCCGTTCTCCCCACCGAGTCCCCGTCCTCCTCGCTCTCCGAGGATGCGCGCTCGGACCCAGAGGAGCACAGCTTGTCACTCCTCTTCCCAGGCCGCACCTCCTTGCCCCGGGCCTCCTTCTTCCGCTTCTTCTTCACTTTGCTCTTCTCCTTCTGCTGCCTGGGCGCAGGGGGCTCGCAGGCCTTCGAGCAGGGCAGGACTGTGTGCGCCGAGAGCCTCAGCTTCTCCCCGGCGCCCACAGCCAGGCCGGCGTCCTCCTCGTCTGAGGTGTCGGACAGGATGCGATGGGCGGCTTTCTTTGGCGCGGTGGTGCTGTTCTTGGCATAGCTCTTGACCTCCATCTTGGGGATTGACACGAAGCTGCTGGTCTTGGGTTCTTTCCTATAGTCTTTCTTCAGCAGATGCTTGTCGTCCACGGGAGGGACCCTGTCCTGCTCATCGTCCTCATCAAACTCATACTCGTCCTTGACAGGCGTCACGGTCTTCTGAGGCTCTGGGTTCTTGGCCTTGAGCTTCAGGCCCTTCTCAAACTCGGAGTCTGTGTTGTTGCCATCAACTGAGCTGGAAGGTGCAAAGGATGGGGCGTCCTCCTCCTCCTCGGAGCTCTCCGTGGAGCTCTCCTCGCTGGAGGTGTACCTGCCTTTGCCCAGCAGCAGGTTCACCATAGTCGGGGAGTTGGCAACTTTCAGCGGGGTCTCCCCTTTCCTGTTGCTCTGCTGAGGGTTCCCTCCATACCGCAGCAACAACTTCACCACCTTATAGTGCCCGTTGTTGGCAGCGTCGTGCAGTTGTGTGTCGTCATCCAGGCCCTTGGTGTTCACCTCTGCGCCTGTGGCCAGCAGCTGCTTGGCGACGTCATAGTAGCCACGGTTGCAGGCCTCCTGCAGTGCGGTCCAGCCTGGGAAGTCCTTGACATTGACATCAGCGCCCTCGCTGATGAGCTCCTTGATGGCAGCACCGTGCAGGCGGGTCTCGCCCCGCTCGTTCCTCTTGTTGACTTTGTCTTTGGTTTTTGAGGCAGAGCTGGGCGTTCCCTTCTGACACACTGCAGACTGGGAGGGGTGCTTTGGTGTGGTGTCTACTGGGCTGTTGGCAGACTCCTCCGCTGTCATCTGCATGAGGAGAGCCACCTGCTGGCGCTCAGAGAGTGGGTAGCCAGCTCGGATCCCAGACAGCCCCATGCTGAACAGCAGCCCGGACTTGCGGGTGACAGGCTCCTTCTTGATCCTCTTCCGCTCAGGACCCTGTTTCTCTTTCTTCTTGCTTCTAGGAACCTCCATTTCATGCCGTGGTGCTTCAAGGAGCGTACCAGCCTTGCAGTACCACAACATGGACTGAGCTGGAGGCATCTGTGTCCGAGTCCTTCTGTTCTCCATTGGCCCCCACAGTGAAGGGCAGCTTCCGCTTGGTGGCTCGCTCTCTCACCTCCTTTCCTCCATCACTGCGGTCCAGCTTTGGGGTCTTGGTCAGAGAAACTTTATCTTTATCCTTTTTCCCAGTTTGTTTCGCCACCATGTCGCTGCTGGGAGAAAAGTCTTCCTGCTGTGGAGTTCTAGAGCGTGCGCCCCTGGGCATCGTTCTGCTCCCGCGCCTCGTCTCCTCTAGGCCGCCACCGCGTCATCGTCACCAGTCGATTCCATGGTGGAGAATCAGCGTTGCTGAGGACTGCAATCAACTCCAGCAGGGCTGCGTACTCCAGCTCCGACGGCGGCGCGGCTCCGCGGCGGCTCGGCAGCGGGGCGCGGGCGCGGCCCATGCAGCCCGCGGCCGCGATTCCCGGGCCCCGCGGCCCGGGCGGGAAGGCGGCGGCGGCGCGGGATCCGGCTGCAGTGAATGCGCGGCGGAGGGAAACGAGCGCGCCCTCTGAGCGCCCAGGCTCGCGCGGGGCCTCGGCGCTCGCGCGGGCGCTACTGCGGGGGCGTTTGGCCGTGGACTCGGCGGCGGCGCCTCCCCGGCTGAGGCCCTCGGTCCATCGCGCTCGGTATCGGGCGGCCTCTGGCTCCAGGACCCAGCGGCTTCTGCGGCGGGCGCCTGCCGCATGAGACGCTCCCGCCCATTGGCCCGCCGTATCCGCCGAACAAAAGATATTTAAGAATAATATTTCAAGGCAAAAAGAAGGAAAAGATAATTAAGGAGATTTTTGACAGTAGCAGGTAAAGTAAGAGGGAAAAGAGAAGTAACAGGAGCCCATGTGAACCTGATCTAGAAAAACAGAGAGAGAGAGAGAGAGAGAGAGAGAGAGAGAGAGAGAGGATGATTCCAATTAATACATTAAAACATTAGAAGAGAGCCAGGTGTAGTGGTGCATAACAGTAATCCCAGTGGCTTGGGAGGCTGAGTCAGGAGAACTTCGAGTTCAAAGCCAGCCTCAGCAAATTAGCGAAGCCTGTGCAACTTAGAAAAACACTGTCTCAAAATAATTATAATAATAATTAGTATTAGTATTAGTATTGCTGGGGATGTGAGGATGTGGCTCAGTGATTAAGCACCCCGAGATTCAAACCCTAACACTAAATTAAAAAAAAAAAATAGAAGAAACACAATGAAAAGGATTTGGGACACAGTCTTGGCTATTAGGGTAACAACTACCAAATCAACACAGTCTTGCCTATTAGTGTAACAACAACCAAATCAGGATGGAAAGTGATATTTACATAATCAAAGTTGAGCTCTTCACAATAAACATTAGAGGTATTTATAGTAAACTATGCCAAAATAAAGAAAATTCTTGAGTTTTGTTTGGGCTTTCTTCAGAATTTGGGACCTTTAGGAGATGTCCATCATTTTTTGGCTTTGGGTTCCCCTCCCCACCCCTGAAGGTGTCGGAACACAGGAGCCACTCCCCTGGTTGCCAGGAACTTCCCACCAGCTGCTTGTCATTTGTCACTCAGGCATGAGGCTGGCTGCTCAGAAGGTGCAGATGGTGCGTGTTGCTGTTTCTGTGGTGTGTGGGAGCTCAGGATGCAGGGCTCCTGGCTGTTGCTGGGAGTAGGGAGGATCACCGCGAACCTGCTCACCTCCATGGAGTCTTTTCCGAATGTCTGGTGAATGTCTGCAAGCCCTGGGCCTGTGGTGGTGAATTCTCCGTTGGTGGACTGTCGTGCAGAAACAGGTCCTCCGACCAACACAACTGGCCTTGGGGACCGTCCATGCTACCAGATACAGATTCAGTTGGTTTACCGGGGCTCTAGCTTCCACTGCCCAAGGTCCTGAACCATGAGCACTGCAGGGGAGACTGAGGCAGCACCTGTCAGGGTCCAAACAGCCTTGGTTGTGGTCAAGGTCAAGGGTGCATGCTTCAGTCCCCACCCCCAACCCTAACTGCCCAGGACCAAGGCTGCCTTCCTGGTTCTGAGCTCCCTTCACCCCACTGTGAATCATTGTCTCCACTCCTCTCTGCCCAGCTCTGGAACTCTGTGGGCAGGGCAGGTTAGGTCAGCCCTTCCCCAGCGGGGCTGCTCTTTCCAGTTCCTCTTGCTATCGTGGGGAAGGGGCTGCAGCAACAAGTGGGCTCCAGGAGATGGCTGTCCTGCAGGGCTCTGCTTTCTGTCCACTATTATGTTAAACTGCTTGATCTTTTCCATGCCCCCTGCTCCTGGGGCACTTACCTTGGCCTGTTTTCTCCAGTTGCAGTGGGAGGGAGTGGCCAGCTTCTCCTCACTCTCCCCCGTGCCCTCCTCATGCTGGTCCAGGTTTGGGGCCAGGGAACTCTATCCTCATTTTCTGCTCCAGAAACCCAACCTCAAGCTCCCCCAGGTCTCAGAATGTCTAATGTTGGGTCTTGGTGACACATTTGTTCTGTCACCCACTGCTTTGGTCAGCTGTACTTCAGGGCTCCTTTCTGTGTTGAGGAGGGATCGGGGTCACCACCTCACTCTGCTCTGCTTTCTTCCCAGGACCCAGAAATTCTCCTAGGAAACAAGATCCTAAAGCACCTGAGGGAACACAGGTATTGACAATAAGAGGCAGGGAGTCATTGGGAAGGACACAGTCTCTCAAAAGAATGGGAGGAGTGTGAGCACCATGCAGGTGACCATATGGCCAGGAATGATTCTGTATTTCAGTGCCCACAGTGCTGAGTCAGGGGGTGGTGAGCAGGCTGTGGGAATCGAGGTGGAAGAGATGCATGTGATTTGAGAATAAGTGGGAAAAAATAGAGAGAAATGTAAAATTGTTTGAAATTTTTACCCTGGATCTGGAAGAGTGGTCTGAGGTCTGTACTTAGTCCTTGGACTGCTGATATTGTCCATGCATTATTTGAATGGAACTGTAACTCAATGTGAAAGTTGTGTTCTGTGGAAAGTGTAACCCACAGTTACTTTATACTGAGTAGTGAAAGACTAAGAGCTTCAGTTCTGGGACTGGGAACAAGTACCCTCACTTTCCCTGGCTCCATTCAACTGACAACTGGAAGTTAAGCCAGATAAATTAGCCAAGAAAGAATAAATATAGGTTCTCCTACTGGGGAAATGAGAAGTAATACTGTAGCTGCTCATACATAACATAATAACACATGTGGAAAACCTCATGATTCCACAGTAAATCTTTAGAAGTCACCATAGCCAGGCACAGTGTGACTTGGGAGGGGTAAGCAGGAAGATGGCAAGTTCAAGGCCAAGCTTGCCAATTGAGCAACCTCTTTGGGATCTTCTTTCCCACCATCTGGGCAGTCAACATGGTGTGCCTCTCTCAGGTGCGTGGCTGTGCCTTCCCAAGCCTCACAGGCAGCCTGTGTCTGCAGATATCACTGGGTCTCATGCTTTCTAATCTGCCTGCCTGGTCAGTTCCATGAGCCATCGGCCACATGACCAACTCCATCCTGGAGGTAACTCTCCATCCGCATTCTGTCCCATTTCACCAAACTGGAGCTTATGGGATTTACTGAGGTCACTTGACCTGGTGGTGTGGCATCAGCACAATCATCTGCTGTTTGACCAGGGACATTCTCTTTCGTTTTATCTCACACATGTACTGGGGATGTTCTTGATGTATACACATCCAGCCTGACTGCTTGGTGTTTCTGAAGACCCTAGGGGCCATCAGATACCTTTCAGTATGTCTCTTTTCTCTTTTAATAGAAATTAACTTGCTTCATTCCTTTCAATTAAGAACCCTGGCTGATACAATCAGATTCAAATGTCAGTTTGAATGTAACTAGAAAATATTATGGAAAGCAAGAGCAGTAATTATACTAATGGAGGAGGAGAGAAACATTAAAATATTTAGAAAACAATAAGATCTTATAATTACCTAGATAGGTGGCAATTGGATAAAAGTGCTCATCCTAAGGCCCAAATATCAAACTATCCTTCAATTTTATTCACTCATTTTACCCATTCATTCATTCATTCATTTTTTTTCTTTCTTCTTTCTTCTTTTTTTTTTTTTTGTACCAGAGGATAAACTCACGAGTGCTTAGCCACTGGGCCATAACACTAGTCCTCTTTCCTTTTTAATTTAGAGACAGGGTATTGTGTATTGTGATTTTCAACTTATGGGACACTTAGATTTACCTCTATGTCCACTACAATGTTATAAATACTCAGTATTTAGTGGCTGATAATTCACCTACTCCTTGAAGTAATTGCTTCCTCAGGTTCTGAGACTTATTAATAATTCTGACTAATGTTCCCACACTAATTCTGTTAGGAAGCAATCCTCCTGCTGCTGGGATTTCAGCTCAGGGGCAGCTGGCACCTGACCCTTCCTCTACTCCACCTTCCCCCACATGGAAGTTCATCTAGAAATTAACATTTCCTTTATTTTAGTTATGATTGCTGGACATAGTTCTAGAGTACATATTTCAAGAGCATGGGTATTTCTATAAATTGCTGAGAGTTCTGTGCCTCATTTTCTACACAATCTCATCTATTGGTGACATTTTCAGTTGAATTCTATTGGCTTCATTGTACCTTGCATTCCAGGAATTCTGATGGGCTTTTCTGTATTCCATTTCATTATTTATTTATTTAAATGGTCTTTCACTTTCTGTATTTTTTTCATTTGTTATTTTGATCTTAATTTAGCTCATTGAACATATAAATAATTCTATAGTCTTTATCAAGAATCTCATCCACTTCCATATCTGCAGGTGTTATAGATTTTGGGTGGAAACTTGGCTATTTCCTCATGTTTCAGAGGTCTTGGACTTGTGATCTGTTGAGATGACTCCTGTTCCTTGTGTGTGTGAGAGAGCCCTTTTGTGTGAAGTTATCTTTCACGTATTAAGTCCTATGTTGTTGGTATCATTTAGCTTCACCACTTAGCCCCGAGTGTTAATAATCTGAGTGTTAATTTCAACCTCCAGTCCCACTCAAGTCGCTGATATAGGCCAGCGATTTAATTCACTCTTGGAGACCTGCTGCAGAGCCACAACTTCTCAGAGCTCTCCTCTGGAACTTTTCTGTTCTGAGTGTGTGAATTGATATCTGGGAGTGAAAACAGAGGTCCCCCTCTAGGTGTTCCTACTTGGGGCCTGGTTGTTGATCTGAGACTTTGTCTCCTCCATTCTATGTATTAAAGTCTTGCTGGCATCCGAGAGACAGCTTGTGCAAGCAAAGCAATTGGCTGCTACTTGACAGAGCTGTGAGGATAGCTCAGCAGTAGGATCTCTATGCTGAGAATCTGTAGTGTCCCAATCACTTTCCAGCCCCTCTTAGGAAAACAGGGAGCATGAAATAATAATAGTGTGAACCAATATAAAGCTTAAAATAAACATCTGGTGCCTGCAATGACATCTGTATCACTAACGGCCCACAAAGAGGAACAGTGGGTCAGCACTGAAATGAGAGCATGTGGCTATTAGAGAGGGAATGAAGAGAAGGAGGAAAAAAGGAACGAGCACTAAGGTAGGAACAAGTAGAAACTCAACCAAAACCAACCCACAGACACCCATGGCTCCAAGTCAGAACAGGGCAGATAACAGATGAGGGGAAGAAAAGTGATAAAAATGAAACCACACACACACGGTGCACTCCCTGGAGCCCAAGCTCAGAAACCTCCCCAGTCCCTGCACAGGCTGCACATACTCCACCACCATGCACATTCCCCAGGGTCAGGCCTGGAGTGCAGATGCGGGGTCTGGACACTTTCTGTTCTCCTCCCAGACGCCTGCACCAGCTCCCAGCAGCCAAGGGTGCCCTCAGGCCTGGGTATCCAGGGCCCGCCCAGAGATGCTCAGCATCTTTCCATCACCAACTTGCTGCCTTTCTTGGGTCTGTTGAGATCCACCTCCCTCTCTTCCACAGGTTAACAGGTGCCAAGTTCATTGCCAGTGTTTCCCTCCCTGGCTGCCTGAAGGGAAGTGGGGGGATGGATCAGACTCCCCCGCCAGCAAAACTGGCTCATCTCTAATGCAGTACTTTTTGTTCCATGTTCAAAACCTGTAAATGTCTCTCTACAGTTATTTTACTGTCCAATGCTGAATTCCAGTGAATTTCCTCCATCACCCTGTTAGGAAGCAATCCTCCTGCTGCTGGGATCTCAGCTCAGGGGCAGCTGGCACCTGACCCTTCCTCTACTCCACCTTCCCCCACATGGAGTAAGTTTCTCCTCCAACACTTTCACCAAGTTACTAGGTAAATCCATCTTTTCTTATTGTAGAATAACACTGTTTGTTTTTTTTTTTTCCACACGCAACCATGTAATCACTGTGTGTTCATCTGAACTGATAGGAAACCAAGTCCCACCTTTGACCTTTGTTTCCTGACAATGCCTTCCAGAAGCACCCCGTGTGGAAGGCAGCATTCCCTAAAAGGCAGAAGTCACTCAACCTTTTCAGAGTGTATATGACTGCACCACTGGCAGTAAGAGGCTTGTTTGGTTTCTGGAATGGTGGGGACAGTGAAGGCCACCCTGGGGTGCTCTTGGAAAACACCTGGGAGCTGCCACAGATCTCAGAAGGTATGTGGTGCCCCCCTGATGGTCTGGGTCTCTGGCACCAACATGGTGCATCCACTGAACGATGTTTAGAAGCTGATCATAATCCTGGCTGCCTACATGCCTGCCTGCCTCAGAGAGGACTGCTTTCATTCTCTTCTCCTCTCCAAGATGTGGAAACCCCATTACTGGCAGGTGACAGCAGAGGTCACATAGGGAATACACTCCTGGGTGATGGTTTCCCACTCTCCTCTGCCAAGCAGCTGAGATTTCACACTTGATGGAGTGGCCACCACCCTGACAATAATTCAATCAGCATAAAAATGCAGACACATGTTCAAACTACTGCGACCTAGAGAAAAAGTCATGCTTCTTTATGAAAAGGAGAATTTTTAAAAATCTTGTCTCTCCATTTTTTGATTGAAAAAAAAAATAGCAAATAAAAATAAATAAATAAAGCCATGGGTTATTTTTTTCTAATTCCTGAAATATTACTGTGCAAATTTTAAAATCCAACTGAAATTCTAAAAATTATACAAGACTAATATAAAAATACAAATTGTTTCCAAAATTGTTTTCACATTCTGCCTTCTTTTTAGTAACTGTAATGCAAATCATTGTATTTTGTTTCTTCTAAGAATTTGGTGACTCTTTTGCAGGGAGCTGGGTTGGATCTAATAACATGTTGACTGTAATGATTTTGGATTGTGTGAGGTGCCTCCTGGTGTTGATTTGCATTTCTATTTGATTACCTTATTTTCAGTATTTCTTAGCAGAATGAAAAATATTAGACATTTTTTTTCTGTGATAATATATGCTGTATGACTGTAAATATGTTGGACAAGATCAGGGGAACTGGAGCTGAATTATTCATATTACTCAAACAACTCAATAGCAAGAAAATAATCTAATGGTTAAATGGTCAAGTGATATGATAAGTATTCCACTAAAAAATGTACAAAGGATCAACAGATGTTTGAAGAATGTTTAACATCATCAATCATAAGTGAAATCCAAATTAAAGTCACAGAGATGCCACTTCATACTTATTTGTTCACTTCATACCTATTTGAATGGCTATTTTCAAAAAACAGAAGCTACAAGTTTGTGAGAGTTCAGAGAAAAAAGGGAACACTCACACACTTTGCTAATGGGAATGACAATTGGTGCAGTCACTTTGGGAAAAGGGATAGTGGATCCAGAAAAACCTAAGGTAGAACTACCATAAGGATGCAGCAGTCCTTGGCAGGATGTGTCCTCAAACCACATGAGTCAGTGTGTCAAAGAAAGTCCATGTCTCTAGCTATGACAGCGTCATTCCCAGTGCCAAGGCACAGAATTAACCCAGGTGTGTGTCAGCAAATGAATGGACTGAGAAAACACATGTGTGCAGGAGACATCGTACCACTCAGCATTAGAGAGGAGGGACAGTCTCACTAGTGACAATGGGTGACCTGGAGGACATTGTGTGAAACAAGCCAGGCTCAGCAGAACAAGCACCACATGACCTTGACTCTGGAATCTGAGGAGTGATACTCAATCTCAGAAGCAGAGTGACACCATGGTCAACAGGGCTTCTAGGAAAGAGAGATGGCCCTGGCAGGTATTCAAAGGAAGCAGAATTTCTGTTACACAGGAAGAACAAGTTCATGAAGCATGGTGACCTCAGCTATAATCATAAATGTCATGTTGAAAACAGCTGAGAAGATAGAGATTAAGTGCTGTCAGGAAAAAATCCCCAAGTGTACAAGTACTGCATCTGCTAACTGGTCAAAGTTGACCATTGCAAAATATATGTCTATCAATGGACCATGAGGTACACCAGCAAGAAATAAAGCTCACTTGTCATTGCAAAAAATAATATTGATAATAATAAAAATAGAAAAAATACGTTGATTCTTGCATAATTCCATATAATCTGTGTGTTTGAGGATGTCAGCAGGTGAGTAAAACTATATTTTGTGAGCTAATTTGTACTCTTCTATAAAATTCAAAGTCAACCTAAGAGGTATAGCTCTAAATATCCTGTGTGTAACTGGCACTCTTCCAAGAAATTTGTAATAACAAATTAACTTTATACCCACAGACCATATATACCATGTAACCTGTTATCATCCAGTTTTATAGGTGAAGAACCAAAGAACCAATTGCTTACACTGTAAGTAATATAGCTGAGAGCAATAAAAAATCATGAAGCTAAGAAACAGACATGATCTAGATCCAAAGGGAAAATGTGAAATTCTGAGCTGAGATTGCCTCATGGCCTTCTTCAGACAGAGGCTTCTGGTGCTGGTGATTGTGTGACTCAATGATATTTTTATTTATGTGTTTCCAAAGAAACAAACTCGACTGAGCTCAGCATTTGAAGGACAGTTTATAATCAGGCCACAGCCTGCCTGAGGAAAGGCAGGGCAAACAGGGTCAGTTCCTTAGAGGACAGTGCAGGCAGGGGTGTACTGTGGCATGAGTCTTTGTGGCAGAGTCCTGTGGGCTTTGAATTTTCTTACTTGCTGGCAGAGTATGGCCTTGACATCAGAAAAAGGTGATTGATCTGGACACTTCCACCTGCTGAAAAGCTAACTCAAATATACCATATACCTCAACATAAAATGCAAAACTCTACAGCCTCATCAAGAACACAGAAAGTCTAGACCGCTGGGCTTGGCAGTTTTCACATACGAGATCCAAGCTTGCTCCAACAAAGGTGAATGTGATAGAATGAACCTTTATAAAATGAAGGACTTCTGGAGTCATCAGTATTCAAAGGCCATGGAGGAAAGCATGCCACAGACTGAGGGAAATATTTGTAAAAACACTACATATGTCGGGGCTGGGGTTGTAGCTCAGTGGTAGAGCACTTGTTTCACACGTGTGAGGCACTGGGTTCGACCCTCAGCACCACATAAAAATACATAAATAAAAATAAAGATATTATGTCCATCTATAACTAAAAAATATTCCCCCCCCCCAAAAAAAAAAAAACACTACATATGTAGCCAGGCACAGTGGTGCATACCCATAACCCCAGCAACTCAGGAGGCTGGGGCAGGAAGTTTACAGTTCAAAGTCAGTCTCAGCAACTTAGCAAGATCCTGTCTCACAATAAAAAAGAGCTGGGGCTGTAACTGTTTTCAGCCCTGGAATCTTTTTCCAGAACCAAAAGATGATAGATACATAGATAATGAACTTGTTTTCAAAATATACTAAAACTCCTAAAAGGAAACAAGAAAAAAAGGGAAAAAAATTAAAATGGACAAAAGATCTGAAAAACACTTCAGCTCAGAAGATACATGGACGGTAAACAAGCATGTGAGGAGGTGCCAGTCACCATCTTCCTTAGAGAAATGAAATCTAAACCATCTGTGCGACACCACTACACACCTGACAGAAGGAGCCTAAAACATGAGCAGAATGGTGTGTCCTTCCCATGCACAGCACAAAGGGTGCTCTGTCCTTGCTAGTGCAAATGCAAAGCTAGAGAGCCATTCTGATGGTGCTTTGGCAGTTTCTTGCAGACACACATGTTCTTCATGTGGTCCATTTCTGACTATTTACCCAACTGATTTCTAAACTTAGAGCCACACAAAATCTTCATAAGAATATGGCTTCATTCATTCACCACAAACTGGAAGCAACCAAGACACTGTTTAAGAGGTGGATGGATAAAGTGTGGCTCCCCCACAGCGGAGTATCATCCAGAGGGACAAAGAAACCAGGGCAAGGGTGTTTGCCAAATGCATGTTGCCAAGTGAAAGAAGCTGGTCTCACAAGGGTCCCTCCTGCACGATTCCAGCTATGAAACCGGCTTTAAAAGCAAAGATTTAAACCAGAGACAGTGAAAGGTCAAAGGTTGCCCAGGCAGTAAGAGCTCAGGTGGAGAAGTGAGCCACAGGGTGTAGAGGTCCTGTGGTGCAGGACAGAGGGAGGATCCTCACTGTGGAGACCTGACAATTCTGCCTCCACTGTGGAAGTGAGCTCGGTATCAACAACATCAAGTCCCGGGGTGGAAGGCGCCCTTGGTGAGAGGCCAGGAGAGCAGCATTCCCCCTCAGGCGTTCCTCTCCAAAGCTACAGAATGGTCCTGAGAAACCAGCATGCAAGCCCTGCTGAGGGACAAAGGCCTGTACAGTACTCAGCCAGGGCAGGGGAAGCACCCTGCACCTGTTCCTTATCATATAGTGGTTTCTGACAGCTGCTCTTCATGTAGTGGAAATTCTCTCTCTCCATTATTTGAAACCAGGGTAACTCGTCATCTTGGAGTCTAAATTTAATATTTAAAATTGTAAATACTTACTCCTAATTCGGAGTTTCTCTGATGATAAAATATTATACATATAGGTTTCTATCCCTCACTCCAGGAATTCCAATCCCTGTTAAAAAAACATTTGCAAGCAAGGCTAACATAACCTACAAAGTGTAGGTTGTAGATGGAGAAATGTTTGTCTTTGGTCACACACACTAGGCAAAGCCCCATGCCTGGAAGCACTTCACTGTTTGCTAACAGAACATGCCTCTCAAGAAAACCTACAAAATGTGCTGGTTTATCTCATTTTGAATGCATGCCCACAAAAGACAAAAGAACAGGCAACAGTATCAAAAAGAGATTTCTGCTTGCAAAGAACCTTCAATTTTTGCCCGGTTCGGTGGTGCACGCCTATTATCCCAGAACTCAGGAAGCTGAGGCAGGAAGATTGTGAATTCAAAGTCAGCCTGAGAAATTCAGCAAGACACTTAGCAACTCAGTGAGACCCTGTCTCTAAATAAAATATATAAGAGGGTTGGGGACATAGCTCAGTGGTTAGTGCACCCCTGGGTTCAATCATCAGTTTAAAAAAAAAAACAAAAAAAAACATCAATTTTCCAGCTCAGGCTATATTTTACCTTCTCCCCTTTGTTCAGTGTGCGCCCCATGCCCTGGCTCTACCTCTCACTGGGCTCAACTGGTGGCTAATTCTTACACTGCTACAAGAAACAGGAGCAGTCAGGAGCTCCATGAATTACCTTCATGGGCCCAAGAACTGTTCTGCATCTCTCTGGCTCACTATCTTGTCAGCCTGTTGGGCGTTACAATGGAAATTTCCTGGTTGCCACTGGAATCCTCACCTCAGTCCTAATATTAGACCTTCTATTTGGCAATGAGAGAGTCTCCTTTTATTGAAACACTGCTTCAACTTACAGACACATTAAGCACATCTTTAACTTTAAAGGTTAAACAAAACCTTCCAGTTTCTCGTTTATCAATTTCCTTTCTAAGCCCCAGTGTCAGGTTTTAAAAGCAAAGTTTCTTATTTATGGCTGCAAAACAAATGATGCCAACACTAATGTCTTAAAATAACTGTGATATTTATTATTCACGAGTCTTCAATTTTTTACACTTGTATTCGTCCCTATTCAGTGTGCAGCCTGTTAAGGAGACTTGCTAGCATGCATGCTCTGAGCTCTGGCTTCAGATGAGAGGACCTCTCCAGGCCGCAGGCTGGAGTGGCAGGTGTGGAACACCCTCCTCTCCTTGGCCTTTCATCATTCAGCAGTCTGGCCTGAGCTCCTTTGCCTCGCAGCTGGACCCCAAGAGAACAAAGTCAGTAGCCGCCAGCCTCAAGGAGCTGGTCCAGGCCTGACACCACATGACGTCTGCCACGTGCTACTGGGGAAAGCCGCTCATGTGGCCACACTGAACCAAGGGCGTGATGGGGGAACATGCTGGCACAGGGCGGGAGGCCTGGCAGAGTCCCCAGATGAGTGACCATGCTGCCTTCCCTGGTCCCTCTGCCTGGATTATAAATGTGCATTCATCTTAGGGCTTAGTCCTAGTCCCTTACTTTGTCTTTCTTTAGTCTTCATTTTAATTCACTTCTCTTACCTATTTCTGCCCAGATAAAAGGGTACAATCTGATGCCTTTCAGTCACGAGTATATGCTGGGGAGTTCCTGCTTTCCCTCCAGCCTGCCCTTCTTAATAGGGCTCATGCCGTGTCTAGCCATCTCTTCTGCTTCCTCAGGCGGCCGTTTATAACTTATCTCAGATATAATCTGTCCTAAGAGAACAGTCTACTTCCCATTCACGTCTGCTTCTCCTCCAGCTGTTCCCATCTGGAAAGTGTCCAGAAATAGTCTAATTGTGAGGCTAAAAACACAGGGGTTGCTCCTGCTCTGTTTTCACTCCCTCCACAAGTTCCACTCCAGTCCCTGTGGCCGGACCTCTAAAGCACAGGGAGGCTCCCAGAGCTTCCTGGCACTGATGCCTCGGCACAAGCCATCCTGCTGCCTCTGACTGACATCAGCTTGCTCACCTGCAGCCGGAATGCCCTCCCAGCAGATGGCACACCTGGTAAGACCAGGTGCACATTACTGAACTTCCTCCAAGACACCCTGTGTTGTGCTCCAAGTCTTGCTCTTCCACTCTGCTATGGGTGCTCAGCCCTGCACTCTGCTCCCTCTCGGGTGGCACTGCTGCTTTCCTGTCTGGGGGCATGACAGGCTCACTCCATCCTGAGGAAATGCAAACTTGGCCCTGGTGCTGGAGTCACCTCCTGGGTCTTCCTGTTCATCATGCAGATGCAGCCAGAACGTGGCTTCAGAACTGTCCCTGGACACCCTGCCTGAGGCCTCCCTCCTCCAGCTGTCTCCAAGGTGGTGTTTTATTCTATTGACAGCATGTAGGCTGCGTGGCTATTTTCTCCTCCGGATCCATTGTCACTGTCCCTCCCAGAGCAGGAGTGTGATTGGATGTTCAGCCAAGTGCCTGGAACAGAAGGGTGACCTTGTAACTGTGGATGGCAGGTGATGAGCTCTAACAGACACATGCACCAAGCAAAGGAGCTGTTGTTGCTCCCTTGATGAAAGACAGTGACAGGGTAACAAAACTCTGTTGCATGTTGACAGCATCTTACCAAGGTTTGCAAGGGTGGGCAATTAGGATGAGACCCTCAGTGCACTGTACTCGATGGTTCAACACCCCACAGCCCATTCAGGGAAGAGCGGTTTCCCTCCTCCCTTTCCCCTCTAGGCATGGAAAACACAGCTTCCTCCAAACACATAGCTGTGAGAACGGCACAGCCCTTCTCCATATCTGCATCAGCAGTGGTCAGCAGACCTTCCCTTGAGAAGTCCTGCTTCTGGGTGTCAGCCCTTCTGTACTCCTACATGACTTGCACACCAGGCAAACTAAATGTGGGGGACAAGCTGGTGATGAATCCTGCTGAAATTCTGACAGATGTTGGTGATGCTAAATCGTGGTTCAACACCCCCAGCTTTGTAAGGCTTAACATAAGCGGGAGTTCCCAAATTTACCTTTGTTATAAATTCTTTCCTAAACTTATATTTCCCAGAAGCAGCCTTCTCAGTGCCCCCTTCACCTCCTTGTTTCTGAGGGTGTAGATCAGGGGGTTCAGGAGGGGGGTGACGATGTTGTAGAAGAGGGTGAGGAACTTGCCCTGGTCCTGGGAGGAGCTGTGTCCTGGCTGCATGTACATGTAGATGATGTTCCCGTAAAACAGGGAGACCACAGTGAGGTGGGAGCCACAGGTGTTGAAGATTCTGTGTCTTCCTGAGGACGACTGGATTCTGAACACAGCCCTGACAATGTGGCCATAGGACACCAAGATGAAGACCAGGGGAGACAGCACGATGCCCACAGCCAGGATGAAGGCGATGCCCTCCACGGCAGCAGTGCTGATGCAGGCCAACCGGATCAGTGCAGGCATCTCACACAGGAAGTGGTCCACCTTGTTGTGCCCACATCGAGGTAGCCACAACGTCATTGGTGACATGATCAAAGAATTGGCCATCCCACAGCCCCAGGCCACCGACACCAAGCCCAGGCAGAGTTGTGGATGCATAATAGTCATATAGTGCAGGGGCTTGCAGACAGCCACAAACCTGTCATAGGCCATGACTGCCAGCAGCAGACACTCCACTCCACCCAGGCCCAGGAACAGGAAGAGCTGGACCACACAGCCCACATAGCTGATGGTCTTGTCGCGGCCACTCAGGTTGTAGAGCAGCTGGGGGATGGAGCTGGTGGTGAAGCTGAGGTCCAGGAAGGACAGGTGGGTGAGAAAGAAGTACATGGGCGTGTGGAGCCGGGAGTCCAGCCGAGACACCAGGATGATGGTGCTATTGCCCACCAGGGTCAGCAGGTAGGCTACCAGGATGACCACAAAGAGGACCCTCTCCAGGTGGGGGCGGTCAGAGAAACCCAGGAGGATGAAGTGGCCCTGAGTGCTGCCATTGGTCCTATCCATCTCTACTACACCTGAGGAAAATGGAATTTGAAACAAAAAAAAAAAAAAAAAGAAAGGAAAAGAAAAGAAAAAGTAATTCCCAGCCCCTCTGCACCCCTGTCACATATTAAGAAAATCTGGAACTTCTGGTGAAAACGTGTCTGTCCATGTGCATCGCTTACTGGGTTAACACTAGAAATCAATAGTATTTATACATCGAGGGTAAAAAAGAATGTACTCAAAACAAAACGTAAAACCTAAATATCATTTAAAAAATAAACAGAAAGTTTGTGGGAATTAAAAATAAACCTATTCTTAAAGAGAAAATATATTTTTAAACACTATATTGTGAACATTTTGCTAAAAATGGATCAAAAATTCCCTATTTTTCCTCTAGATCTGAACCCCCTGAATCAGGCTCCCCATGACCAAGCAGAGCTCCTCTGTCCTCTTCCTCAGCCCAGGAGGAAAGTAGAGACATGGTACCAGGGTCGGAGTCCCTCCTCTCTCTGTGAATGAGCCTTCTGAATGCGCCTGAGGCTGGGTGGACGCCGTGGCAACTTTCGTCATCACCAATCTTTAGGAGAGGTTGGCTCCTGCCAGATTTCTCAAAGAAAGGAAAAGAAGAAGGAAGGAAGGAAGGAGGAGAAATGAAAGGAAGGAGAAAGGGAGGGAGGGAGGGAGGGAGGAGGAAATAAGGCAGGGAGGAGGGAGGAGAGAGGAATAAAGGAAGAAAGGGAGGGAGAGAGGAAGGAAGGAAGGAAGGAAGGAGAAGAGAAGGAAGGAAGAGAGGGAAGGAGGAAAAAGGAAGGAGAAAGGGAGGGAGAGAGGGAGGAGGAAGGAAGGAGGAAGGAATAAAGAAATAAAGAGAGGGAGGGATTTAGCTCCACATTTTGGCTTTTCCACATTATGGCCCTTCATCATCAAGAGTGATGTGAGTTTTCTCGCCTGATTCCTCCAGGGTCTGTGATTTCAGTCACCCTGTAAGAGGCTGAGTCTGAGGATTTGGTGTCTAACCCAGGCTTATGATGGGATACCGAGACAGTTTTGGAAGACAGAGGTTACGGTCATTTCATCCTAGTTCTCTAGTACTTGTGTTCAGCTTGAGAACTTTGCATTTTAACTAATTAATGAAATGGTTACTGACTTCCCTATGGACCCAGAGGGAGGAATATTTTAGCCAGATTTGGGGGGTTTGGTGATCACTAAATGTTTATAAGCAGGTCTCAGACAGACGTTAATGAGATAAGCCTGTCCCTTTTCCACCTCCTATTAGAATGAAGAAGTGTGCCCTTGGCAGAGGGGACCTGACCCTCTTGTGCCTCTTTTCCTTCCATCGCTGCAGGTTCCTTGATTGTGGAACAAACTTCACTTCCATTTTCCCACTCTTTGTATCATTTGCTGAAACCACTGCTTCCTAAGACTCCATCTACTGTCCAGGTAGGAGGAGGTCAATTTCAGTCCATAAAACACCATCTTGAAATCTCATAGAACTTAAGGTGCTATGATTGCTTCTTAAATTAATGATACCATTTTCAAATATTTGAAATTTAAAGGCTTATATAAACCAAAATTTTAGACCTCATGCCACAGTACTAAGCAAGACACAGATCTTTTCACTGCACTAAGATCATAAACCTAGTGGGAGGTCACAAGGAGCTGGTGCTTCACCCTGGGGAGTTTCCCACTTCCCTGCATATCCATGGTGCACACCTCAGCTGACTGTGCCTGCCCGTGCGTTACCTGGACCACAGCCTGGATTTATGCTGAGTGTCCCCTCTGCTCTTCCCTCCTCCTCTAGTTCCCCCACTTCTTCCATTTCCCTATCATTATCCGTGACCTTCAGTCCTCTGCTGAATTACTACTCTCCCCCTACAACATTCAACTGTTTCTCTTTGCTCACCTCCTGATGAATCCCCAGCTGCCTTTGCCTGCTTTCCAAGAACCCAGCTGTGTGCACGGGTTTGCTTCCAAACCATTCCCTCATCAATGGCCTATGTGTCTTCTGTCCCAACTTCTACTCTCCAGGGCTGAGAATTTTCCAAACTCTGTGGCCTGCATGTGGCCATTTGCAGCATGCAAGCCTGCCTGGCCCATCAGCCCTGGGCACACTCTTCACAATGTCCTTCAGATTCACCTCCTCTGTGCAGCTCCTAGGACTGCTCAGATTGCTTGCACTGACCCTGCTTTGGCAGCCTTGGTCTCCACCTGTCCCCTGGGCCTCCCTTCTTCCTACACACCCTCTGTCCCTACACCTAGGCATTGATTTCCCCTGCTGCACACTATCTCTCATTCTGCCCTGAGGTTTTATTCTGTGGAGGTCGCTGAGCACAAGAGGATGTCTGGTTCTCCCTCCTGCACTGGAATCAGGCACCCACGTAGCAGATGTGCAGTAGGTAGTGCCAATAGGTGTGACCAGCACAGAGAAGGTGAGTGGCAGGAGCTCTGCCCACCCCCTCAGAACCTGGCTGTGAGGGCCATTTACTCCTCGCAGGAAACAGCACTGTTCCTAACCCTGCTCTAGAGCACAGTGACTCCGTGGGATCCTGGCGCCTGGTGCCCACCACATCAATGCCAATGCTGGCGGTGTGTTCACATCACTCCAACATTCAGTTCTCATACCTCACCCTTGGTCTTCCTCACATCTAGATTTCCTACCACAGCCTGTGTTGGGCTGAGGCTGATGACAAAGTGTTTTCTGTTTCCTGTCTGGGTTGGGTTTCTTCTTTCCCATCCTATCTCTACACACCAGTTTACTTCAAATTCAGATGAGAGTGTTCTCTGCTGGATACTGCCCTTCATTAACTTACTGCAGTTCAGTATCTTCTTTACCCTCTGGGCCATTGATATGAACGAATTTTGTCCATTCTCTTTTATATCGCTATGCATATCCTTGCCTATTATTTTATTTGAAGAGTAGCTCAAAGTGTATTTTCTATAGCCTATGTTCTTTGATTAACTAGCAGAAATAAATTCCAGACAGTTGGCTGTGCATGGTTTCCCTGCTGTGAGACTTTGAGTAGGTCTGTGTGTGGCACGCACTCTGCAGGTGTGCACGGGCATCACTCTATTAAATTCTCTAAGAACAGAGACCATGCCTCTCCTTCTTTGGCATTACCTGCACACTCTGGATGGTTCAAGGAGGTCGGTGGTCAGCATGCCAATGCACAGAAGAAGGAGTGAAGAATCAGCAGAGAGGTTAGGTACATACCCTGCTCACCATTCCTGGTGGCATGTCATGTTACCAAGGCAGCTGAGGTTGGCTGGTTGTGGAAGGAGGAAGAGGGGTGGTCTGACTCCAGCAAAGCCCTCTGCCCTGTGATTTCCGATGCCCATTTGTTTCCTCGATCTTTCTCCAGAATAGGCCCAGCCTGAGCTGGTGGGAATGACTCTCCTGTGCCACAAAGCAGCAGAGACACTAGGAGAGAAAGAAGAAGGGACCCTGGAGCTTCCCCTTGCCTACTGGACTCCAGCGAGCCTCAGTGGCCCTGAGGACAAGGGTTTTGTGAAGCTGACATCAGACAGGTAGTCTCCCCAGAGAGATCCTCAGAGACAGCGGGAAGAGGACCCAGAGTAACAGGGCTTGGTACTCCAGGGCATTCATATTCCCATGGGATCCCTGGGCTCAAGGGAGGGACAGAGGAGAAATTACAGGGAATCAGTCACATTTCTGTTTTGTTCAACCACGTTTTTCCTCTGGCCTGTGACAGAAAACAAGAAAACCAGAGTTGTATTTTTTTTCCTTGTCCTAATCAGCTTCTTTAAACCAAAAATGTGGAGTAATCCATAATTTTCATAATTTTTTTTTAATACCTGGAATTGAACTCAGGGGCACAAGATCACAGAGCCACACTCCCAGCCCTATTTTGTATTTTATTTAGAGACAGGGTCTCACTGAGGTGCTTAGAGCTTTGCTGTTGCTGAGGGTGGCTTTGAACTCTAATCCTCCTGTCTCAGCCTGCCCAGCTGCTAGATTTATAGGCATGTGCCACCACACCCAGCCTCCAGTGTTAATTTATTGTCACAAGCCTTGCAACCCACACCTGTGGGTAAAGATGTGAGAACAATGCTCCCTCATCTCCACTTTCTTATCATGCCCAGGGCAGAGGAAGGCTCCCCTGAGTCTTCCCATGGACTCACGTGGGCATCAGCAGGCATGTTCTCTGGGGAGCAGCATGAATTCTTGAGGCTAATTTCTTCCCAAAATGAAACAGCAAAGTCAGCCCACATCTGTAGTTTAATTAACACAGAGATTCAGAAGTTCACTAGGAAATGTTACTTAAAAACTTATTTATGTAAGTATATTCCTAATTCATTAATACGAGTTTGTGGCAACAAAAAAAATAAATAAGTAAATAAAGAGATTTGCCAGTGGGATTGCATCAATTTCATGAAAGTGGAATCATCAAATACATTTCTCAAATAAAACCAGGCAGAAAAATCAATCAAAATCTTCAATTTGGCCAGGCACTGTAGTCCTGCCTGTAATTCCAGCTACAAGGCTGAGTGACACAGGAGGATCACAAGTTCCAGGCCAGCTTCAGAAACTTAGCAAGACCGTGTCTTACTATAAAAAGGGCTGGGGATGTGGCTCAGTGGTGGACCAACCCTGGGTTCAGTGCCCAGTACTGCATGCAACAAAAACTAACAAATCACCTTGCAATTCCTACGCTTCCAAGCAAACAGAAGACCCTTGGCTGTCTTTTCCTGCTCAGTTCAACAGACAGGCTGCACCAGGAGAGACAGAGAACACAAGAAACAGAAAACATGCTAATTGCCTGACAGCAACTAGAGGAAGAAGCAGAGAGCTTAATGAGTCCCAGGGATCCCAGTTCTGTCCCAGGAGATGGGGGACAAGTTTGTGCTCTAAACTTGCTGAGCACATTCTCTCCAAAACAGGGATCTTGCTGCAGTTCCTTTGTGTAGGTCCCCAAACATCAACTGTCCATGCTCTGAGCACTGAACTTCCCACACTGGATGTGATGGGAGCATTTAGTCATTTAGTCTTAGTGTCTGCAATGGCTCCCTCTTCTTCCCCTTGGTAGACCCCAGAGCAGAGTTCTAGAACACAACTTAGAAATACTGAAATTTATTCTTGTTTCTCTAATATTATAGCAAGAAGAATAGTAAATACGTCACATGGAAAAACTAAGATTGTATCAAAAAGAAAAGAAATACTGCTACAGACAGGAAATCAGCAGAATATACAAAAATGGAGAGTTGGATATTCCCAATAGAGGATTCAGTGCTTATAAATAACCAGAATAAAACATATAAGGTCACACAAATGTGGGTTAGGAATAAATTATTTCCTACTCTTTAGAGCAGAGAGAAGACATTTCAAGTTAATGATCATGCACAAACATATTTTACTACAATTATACCTTGAGAGTGTGAAATCTACAGGATAACTATTGCCTAACTTATCTACACCTCAGAAAAGTCACCCATCAGGTTGTATATGAGTCTAGACTGATATCTGTGTCTGCTGGGGTCAGCTCGGCCTGCTAGGCCCTGGTAGACCTCCTCCACGCCACAGGCACAGCCCCACCTCAGCTCCCAGACCTTCCCCGGCTGCTTGTTGGACCTGCAGCCCCTTAACTCACATCTTCTTCCCTCATATTTTCTATTTTTTCCAGAAACACAGAGTCTTTTAAAAAGTTTCCTAGAGAAGTTAAACTTTTATGACCTTAAAAATATTTATTTTAGCCTTTCTGTGAATGACATTTGGGTTAGCGACAATATTCTACTTTGAAATTTTCAATTTCAATTTGTTGGTGAGAAACTGAAAGCCATTGAACTTCTTCATTTTAGCCTCTGCAGAAGCTTATGGAGAAATTGCTTTCCTTGCATATTATGAATAGTAAACCATCTTTACCACCTTACCATGGTCTCAGAAAGCCCTTTAATGTGGTAATACCTGACTTTCAGATGTAAACGCTGTTAACTGATCCCATTAGTGATTCCTTTCCTCTATTTTCTACTTTTTTTAATATTTATTTTTTTAGGTGTAGATGGACCCAACACAATGCTTTATTTTTATGTGGTGCTGAGGATCGAACCCAGGTCCCACGCGTGCTAGGCGAGCGCTCTGCTGCTGAACCACAATCCCAGCCCCCAACTTTTAAGAGTATTGTTATTATTTAGTGTTCCATCTTCTGTATCAATTTTCTGGTTTTTTTTCCTCTTATTTTCCTTTCTTTCTGATTATAAATTGCTTGTTGGACTATTTCCTCACTCTGATCATCGAGCCCTTCTGTTGAATTTCTTACCATATTTTTAATTAGCAGGAATATATTTTACTTTGATAACTGAATATCTCTGCACAGCATATTTTTATTTCAGCACATATCCTCTCTAATACAATTTGAAATTGGCTTCCTGAAACCAGTTCTCCTTCCCACCCTCTGTGTGCATCTTTCCTTTCCCTTGCTTGGCTTTGCTGTTTGCTGTTGCTGTTTGGGGCCAGTTTTATGAGCACAAAGTGCCTCACACATCGCTGGCCCTTGCTTCCCTGCTCTCACATGCCAGGGAGCCTCCTTCAAAGTTGTGAGGAGCAGCAAGACCTTTTCACAGACAGCTACATGGTATGTGTCAAGTGTGGATTCCCCTTTGATTTTGAAAATTTAAGAATACTGCTGTCTGGGCTGTCCTACCTGAAGGCCTTAGTCAGCCATCTCCAGTCTGCTCTCCGGGGCTCTCAGCTTGGCTGTCCGTAGAGCTGTCACACTGAGGGGTGAACCAGTCTCCAACTCAGGACCTCAGGACAGCACTCCTCTGCTGGTGACTCTGCACCATGGCCATGCCTGGGTCACATAGTGAAGAGACCTCCGACTAAAACTCCCAAGGAGATGTGTAGGGCTTCCACAGCACACTGTAGCTACCTATGTCCACATTTCTTCATGCATTCTCCAAAATAAAAACAATGAAAATGAAAGCAATCAAAACCACTGGAATTTTATGATGGCAGAGAAACAATTTTTTTTTAATTTTTTTGTTTGTTTTAATTGGTTATACCTGACAGTAGGATGCATTAATGCACTTCAATGTATCATACATAGATGGGATATAATTTCTCATTTTTCTGAGTGTACATGTTGCAGAATCACATTGGTCCTGCAGTCACATATATACATACAGTAATAATGTCTGTTTCATTCTACTATCTTTCCTATCACTACATCTCTCCCCTTCCCTCCCTTCACTTCCCTCTAGCTAATCTAAGGTAACACTATTCTTCCTTAGTGCCTTATTGTGAATCAGCATCCACATATTAGAGAAAATATTTGGCCTTCAGTTTTTTGGGATTGGCTTATTTTGCTTAGCATGATATACTCCAGCTCCACCCATTTACTGGCAAGTGCCATATTTCATTCTTCTTTAAAGTTAAGTAATATTCCATTGAATATACACATACCAAATTTTCGTTATCCATTTCATCTATTGAAGGGCACCTAGGTTGGTTCCATAGTTTACCTATTATGAATTGAGCTGCTATAAATATCGATGTGGCTGCATTACTGTAATTGCTGATTTTAAATCCTTTGCGTATAAACGGAGGAGTGGGATAGCTGGGTCAATCGTGGTTCCATTCCCAGTTTTTTGAGGAATCTCCATACTGCTTTCCATAGTGGTTGCACCAATTTGCAGTCCCACCCAGCAATATATGAGTGCACCTTTTTCCCCACATCTCACCATCATTTATTGTTGCCTGTATTCTTGATATTTGCCATCCTGACAGGAGTGAGATGAAATTTTAATGTAGTTTTAATTTGCATTTCTCTAATTGCTAGAGATGCTGAACAATTTTTCATATATTTGTTGATCAATTGTGTTTCTTCTTCTGTGAAGTGTCTGTTCAGTTCATTAGCCCATTTATTGACTGAGTTATTTGTGGGTTTTGGTGTTAAGTTTTTTGAGTTTTTTATATATGCTAGAGATTAATGCTTTATGGGAGGTGCATGTGGTGAAGAACAATGTCCACTTTGGGGATGACCCTGGAACTGAATCCGAGTCAGAAGACAAAGAGCACTGTGGGTCACCATGCAGAGTGGGCACAGTTATAGCTGCCCTTTTAAAAGAAGGCCCAGCAGGAGAGAAGAATTGGGGTGAAGTCTGGGGACCTGTCCATTAACACCTTGGCTGCAGGAAGTAGAGAAGAGAAAAGTTTATATGTTACAAATATGTTATATGTTATAAATATATGCTGTAAAATGTGAATAAATAATACTACAGCAAAAACTGAGCAAAAGCCCCCACCCCAAAAGAAACCCAAGCAGCAGACAAAACCTAACATAGCCCACAAGCAAAGGTGACGGTGTGTTGAGCACTCTCTTCTGCAGATAGGAAGTGATTGCTATGACAGAAGCTCATCTCACACCCCGAGCAGGTTTCCTCCTCCATGCCCTTCCACCAAGGTGATGCTCTGCCCCACCTAAGACCCACCCAGAGCAGTGGCATTGGCTGCCATGGACTAAGTCTCTGGAACCGTGAGCCAAGATTGACTTTTTGCGCCTCTAAGCAGTTCTTGCCAGGTATTTTGGTCTCAGCATCAAGTTAACACAGTAGACTTAGTAAACCTCCAGACTGGGGTTGACCAGGGTATAACTAGAAACACAGATGAGTGCCCTCTGTGTGCTGGAGTGAGGGACAGTGGCTGTGTCAGGACTGCACAAGGAGAATGGAATTGGGGACAATCAGCTGTGCTAGAGAAGGCCTTCAGAAGCCTACAGTGTTGGCAGACCCTTCCCAAGTGGGTGCCTTGGAAAGAAAGAAGAAGCAACCAGATGTTGGGGCTCATCACATGCCACCCTAAATTATGACTCTAGAAGACCAAAGTCCCCCCCCAATATGCCCGCTGTCCCAAAGTGGACATTGTTCTTCACCACATGCACCTACCATAAAGCATTAATCTCTAGCATATATAAAGGCTGTTCTTTTGAGCAACTGCAGGCACAGGAGTGGCTCTGAAGAACCTCATTTGGGGAGAAAATTGTATCAGTGAAGGTGTCTTCCAGGAAGAGGGCTGCACCCCCACAACACTGACACTCACAGACCTATCTGCACAGCAAGGCCAACCTCATTCCCTGGATTGCTCCCTTCCCCCCACCATGCCAGACGCCCACGCCCTTTCTGTAGCTCAAGAGGCTCTGCCATCTCAGTTACCTGGCCCTTCTCTAGGTCTCGAGGGTGACTCCCATGTACATGCAAGTCACTGAATAGCTTTTCTCCCTTAATCTGTCTCTTTTTGGTGGTGCTGGGGATTGAAAACCAGGGCCTTGTGCATTTGAGGGAAGCCCTCTACCAACTGAGCTATATCCCAGCCCTCTCTTTTAATCTCTGTATGCCAGTTTAATTCCCCAGACGGCCTAGAGGACCCTGGAGCTGGAGGGTTTCCTTCCCAGCACCTCCCGAGGCCTCTCTCATACCTCTGCAGTCTCTTCTTGCTCTCTGTGCTGTGCTCGGGTCCAGAAGGCTTCCTCCAGTTTCCTGAGTTTAGAACCCTGTTCTTGATGCGGTGGGACGGCTTTCTACACTCCACAGTGAGCAGAGTGCCCCCTGCTGGCCATCCTGTGTATGGCCTCTGATTTGTGGTGGTCCTCCTGAGTGTGTCATCTGAAATCCGCAGGAACATATGTAGGGTCGCCCCGGCTCCTGGACTGAGATATCTGTGTCGGTGCATTTGCTGCTGTACGTTGCTTTCAGGGAAAACAGGCGTTTCTGTTGATATCCCTTTACTAGTGAATCTACCCATACTGATATCTTCCTTTACCCAAAGATCATTGTTAAAGATTGTCAGTAAACTATTCCTCCATGAAGTTTAAAAATGTTAATAAATAATAAAGGGCCACTTTAAGAGACACTGCATTCCTCCCCTTCCAGGTGCTCATCATTCCAGCTGGCATATTTTCTCCATGGTCTCTGGGAGAAGGCTCTGACAGTTTTACAATATTGTGATGTTTTTGCTGAGAAGAATCATTCAGTGATAGTAATTAATGTGAAATAGGAAAACAATAGATAAGGACCACTGTGCTGGGCCTTAGGGCTCAGGCCTGAGAGGGACTGGGCTCAGCTCTGAGTGCAGCAAGTGGGGATGGAGTGGTGCGGGATCTGTAGGGAAGGTGGCTAAATCTAAGCACCAGCCTAAGGGACCTCTGGCTAAGTTGACCTACTGGGACGATTGCTGAAGCCTGCCCAGGATGGTCAGTTGCTACCTGTGGGAAGGTGAGGGACCAGGACCCTGATCAGGGATCAGCCCCAGAATTTCTACCTAAGCTGATATAGCAAGGGTTCTTTGCTATAAGTGCATTTCATAAGGATGAGCCTGACTAAAGTTTGGCCAAGTAAACGTCCATGTCACCTCCAATGGAGCTGTAACACCTGTGCTTCACGTCAAAGCTGAGCTTCATTGGTACACCTATGATCAGCCCTATTTACACTACCTGAGGACTGTGGGCTTGCAGGAGAATGAAGAAAGCTAACGAGAAGTGCTCACTTCTCCAGCAGTGATCACCGCCACTCTGTTGCTGATGACACACTGCAACTTCTAGGTCTGATCTGCACTGGAAAAGTGAGAAGGCAAGTAGGGACACCGCAGCTACTTCCAAGTCACACCTGCGGACGGTGGGATGAAGCGCTATCTTCGCTACTTCCTCCAGGTGGCTGTGTTGCATAGCTTTTGGCCACAATCGCCTTTTCTATGGGTCAGGGCGTCCATAAGAGCGTTTCTGAGTCTGGAGTGATGGAATTTAAGTATAAGGTCATAACCTTGTGTCTTTCTGTTACCACTATGTGAAATCAAACTCTTTTCCACTCAATGTCCCTAAGAAGCCAATAACTGTTTATCAGTGTTTGCATGTATTATTCCACTCAATATGTGCTCTTTTCTCCAACATGTTTGTCCATGTCCACAAAAGTCCTCCTTGAATAGAGTCAGGTCCAGCTCTGCAGTAAAACTGTGGACAACATGAGGCCTGTCCTCACTTCTGCCATAATCTCCTCATCTAGCAACTGACTCAGGTCCAAAAAGTAAGTGAGATTGTGATCATCTTTCAGCTGGTTCTAGTCAGACCTCTTTTCAGCAGACCCCAATTATTCTTGGTTTTATAAGCCTGGTGGGAACAACTTAGATGGCCCAATCATTCATTAGTCCTAACCTGGGATCAACTGACTATATGCACAGGTTTCTAGGTTCTAGCATCTAGTAGGTACATCGTCTGTGCCCAGCCATGCTGCTGATACCACAGGTTAAGGGTGGTGAGTTCTGCTCCCTCCCATATTGAAGTATGGCATTAGAGAAGCACACCAAGGCAGGCATATAAACAGGGTTTATTTAAAAGGGGGTACATAGACTTCTGCAGGAGGGAGTAGGGGGCTATAGCTGGTATCCTGGTATCCCAGGAAGCGAGGGTGTCCTGCCTAGGCTTCCTGAGTTCTCCTGCTCTCTTCCCTCTCTTTCCTCTCCTTCCTCAGGAGATGCTCAGTGGATGACCAAAAGGTGAGAAGCAGATGGGTGGGGAAGGGCCAGATGGAGCAGCCCAGGAAACATTAATTAACAACTTTCACAACCCCCTGTAGGGAGGGGCAATCCCTGGGACAGGTTACCTCAGCAGGTTGTCTTGATAGGGTGGAGGAAGGGCTCTGAAGGCCTTTCAGTCCCTCAGGGGACAGTCTCAACTTCCCAGACTCACTTCAGTAGGCGTCCTTGATGCGACCTGGCTCCATTTACCTGTCTATCCTGACTGCCTGTCTGATTCTGGCTTCACTGCTACCTGCCTGTCCTCGCATCTTGACACCCTCTGTCCCTACTAGAATCCAGGAGCTTTCTTTATTACAGGTTCTCTTCAGTGTGCCCAGGACAAAAGGGGAGCTTGCTGAGCGCTCTTCAAAGTGCAAGGAACCAACAGAGGAGGCAGGAAGTGGGGGCAAATTCAGCGACTCCGTCCTCAGTGAGCACCACCCCATCTCTTGGAGGAGGTCCGTGCACTTCCTGTGTTGTCAGTCCAAAGTCAGAAGGTGGCCTTGAGCAGAATTCTGGAAACTTCCCTGGGACCCCAATAAAACTAGAGGGCAGGAGGGGCATGCTGTCCTGTCCTCTCTGGGAGGACCCTCTCTCCCTGGAGACTGTCCCTTTTCCCTTTCCATTCCTCCTATTAAATCTTGCCCGATACTCTGAGCACTCTGAAATCTTTCTGACTTGATGGCAAAAATCAGGGTTTGAAGGGAGTTCCCAGGGCCCCAGTTTCCCTGAAGGTTCCTGCTCTGAAACAGAGTTAAGCAAACCACGTTTGTTACCTGCCTGGTTCTGGCCAGCCCGGGAGGTCTCACTGAATTTCCACCCGCCCTAATCCTGTACAGAGGACAGGCTGCTCAAGGCCAGAGCCCTTCTTCAGGGGCTGGTGAACCTGGAGTTAATATGCTGACAGAGTGACCACCAGACAACTCTGACGTCATCACAATAACACACTGGAATGTCTTTCCTCTTCGCAGCCAGCCCTCGCTCTCATTCCTTTTACCCTACCTTAATTGCTGCCCCATCTGAAGGTTGAGAAGTTTACTTAGGAGTCCAGCTTTTACTCCTCCTGTTTTTAGCCAAGAATCAAATTCTCCTTGACTTCTCAATTGGCATTTAATTCTGTTGCAACCAAAAGCTCAGTTCTAATTCCTATGCCAATTCAATAAGGAGGACATGGTTTTGAGAAAAGGGAAAATAAATTTTATTGCTTTGCTGGCAAAGGAGAAACACAGGGGACTTCAGACCCAGAGGTGGTGATTCTGCCCATCAGCAGGAACAACAGGGGGACTTTAAAGGAGCTATTCAAAGGCTGCATTCCAGGAGTGCCCTGAAAGGTGATCTCCAGGTGCCCTAGGGGTGTGTTAGGATTTATTTGTTAATTTGGGAGATAACCACTTCCTAGATCCTCTGGCAGACATCTGGCTTCTGTGAGGCACAGATAACTCAAAGAAAATCTTGTTCCCACCCCCAGTTAGGGAGGGGTAAAGAGAGAAGAGGAAAAGGAAAACAGTCCTTTTTAAAAATAAGCCTCAGAGCTATTTCAAAAGGTACTGGTCAATGTTACACTGTTGCTGCTTCTACAGTTCTGAGTGAGAAAGGACCCAGCCTTGGGGTCAAAATTGGCAACACTTTGTTCTCTCTGAGATATTTTTCCAGAGGCTAGGAGTTTGGCACCTTCCAAGCTGCCTGGGGACAGGGAGCATGGAGTCCACTCAGAACACTAGTGAGCTTCTTCCAAAAGGAGGAGGGTCCCAGGGGTCCAGGGAGCTCTGCCCCATTCCCAGGAACCCCTCCCAGGGCTAGCCCAGCAGGATTCCTGGGTTTCATTCTGGGGAGGGTCTCACAGGGAGCCCAGTTGCCTGTTCACCCTCAGCCCTGCCACACCCTTAATCCTTTATACAGGGGACTTGCCTATTCACACCCCGGTTCCCCTGAAGCCCAGGAAGCCTCCCCTGGGAGCTCTGGTTTGGTTCCACTTAACCCCACCCCAGGGCTGGTACCTTGTGACTTGTGGTGTGGAGAGAAGGAAATGAGAGGTGAGGTGGGGACTGCACAGGCCAAGGAGGTCTGGGAGGCACAGGGCTGGGAAGTGCTGTGGTGGCAGAGGAGCCTGGGCCACCTCCCACCTCCTTTCCCTGGTCTGTGTTGTTGTCCTGGCTCTTCCCTAGAGGTGTCTGCCCTCAGGGCAAAGGTGACCTGCCCCTAGGTCCTCAAAAAGTGACCTGAGTCCCAGGAGTGAGTGTCACCTGGGGGATGGGTGAAGTGCAGACCCTCAGCCCTCCCAGAACCCCTGAATCAGAGTGTGCCTCCCAGCTCTCAGGGGATCTGTGTGCACAGCAAGTGGAGGATCCCAGGGGAGTCTCCACCTGTCAAAGGATGTAGAAGTTTCACACTTTGAAAGTTTCTGTGCAGTAGGAACCTCAGGGATTGGAGTCAGAGAGGCCCTGGGTAAATCCTGGTTCTCTTCTCCTGAACAAATCTCCTGATGCAACCTCCACATCTTAAGCACCAAGTGGGTACAGTGGGAAGGGTGCCAGTCACACTGGACTCTCACAAGCACAGAGGTGAGATGAACTGAGCACCAGGTGGGAACCTGGCAAACATCAGGTGCTTCTCACGAGCAAAATTAAAACACAACTGCAGAATCATCATGCTTCAAGAGTTAAATGGTTCAAAATCAATGTCACATGTGAAAATCTTCATGAATCCAGAGTGTTAATCCAGACATGAATTCAGACATCAGGGACAATGACCAAGTTTGGGGAAGAAGATGTTACAGGTGTGAGGCCTTTAGGGAAACTGAGGCATGGGAAAGACTCCAAACTATCAAACCCTGACTCTGTGATCACATCAGAAAGGTTTCAGGCATGTCAGTAAGAGTAACAGGCATGAGTTTACTGAAGGGATAGGAAAACAGGGAAGGGGACACTCTCAAGTGAGAGACTCAGTCCACTTAGAGAGGAGAGGGACAGTGTACCATTCCTGCACTCCAGTTTTATTGGGGTCCCAGAGAGGTTTCCAGAAAGACCAGTCCAGGTCCACCTCTTGACTTTAGATTGAAAACAGAGTGACACAAGACTTTCAAGTCCCCACTATCATGGTAACCCTATGTCACCTTGGCCCATGCTGACCAGTTCTAATTGGATACTTTTTTTTTTGTACCTGGGATTGAACTCAGGGGCACTAGACCACTGAGCCACATCTCCAGCTCTCTTTTGTATTTTATTTAGAGTCAGGGTCTCACTAGCTGTTTTATAGCTTCACTTTTGCTGAGGCTTTGAACTTTTGATCCTCCTGCCTCAGCCTCCCGAGTCACTGTGCCCAGCCTGGATTCTTAACTATACATTGTTACAGGTTTTATGGTTAGGAGGAATTATGCTTATCTTTCAGAAACTGGCCTGGGAAAAGGGTCACAAAGTCACTCCCTTCAAACTCTCTTGGGTTCCTTTCATTAACGCTAATTCCTACCTGCATTTCCGTGCAGATAACAGGTAGTTTGCTGATGAATTTGACATATCCTGTCCACTTAAGCCAGGCAGGGCTGCAGGCAAATTGCTTTTTGGCAAAGAAAGCATGGGGAGGGGATGTCAGCCAAACAAAGGGCAGAAATACCATGTAAGCCTGTGGTGCAATGTGGGAGAGAAAACACCAAACCACACTGAACTCAGCCTTTGATGCTATCCAGGAAGAGAGAGTGGTTCACACCAAGAGCCCGGATAGAGCTGGGGGATTCTAGATAAAATGCCTATGTGAGAGCACAATGTGAACTAACAACAAACTACAGAAGCAGAACTCAGAGAGGGGCTGCTTCCAGTGAGGCCCTGATAGGAGCTGGTGGGGTGAGGTCTACACACCTGGGTGTGGGTGACAGGCCCTGTGCTGTTCTCTCATAAACAGGTTTCAGAAGGCCATCCCTGCTAGGATGCTGAGAGCTGCAGGCTGAGACCAGTTCTGCTCCACAGCTCAGAGGCCAGCAGTAGCCCCACTGTAGCTGACCCTGAGGCTGGATGCTGGGCAGTTCAGGGCCTCACTCCTTGCCCCCTTTTCTGTTCCCCAGCAGCAACCTTCTCAGTGCCCCCTTCACCTCCTTGTTTCTGAGGGTGTAGATCAGGGGGTTCAAGAGGGGGGTGACGATGTTGTAGAAGAGGGTGAGGAACTTGCCCTGGTCCTGGGAGGACCTGCTTCCTGGCTGCATGTACATGTAGATGATGTTCCCGTAGAACAGGGAGACCACAGTGAGGTGGGAGCCACAGGTGTTGAAGATTCTGTGTCTTCCTGAGGATGACTGGATTCTGAACACAGCCCTGACGATGTGGCCGTAGGACACCAAGATGAAGACCAGGGGAGACAGCACGATGCCCACAGCCAGGACAAAGACAGTGCCTTCTATGGCCACTGTGTTGACGCAGGCCATGCGGATCAGGGCTGGCATCTCACACAGGAAGTGGTCCACCTTGTTGTGCCCGCAGCGGGGTAATGGTAGGGTTACTGGAGACATGACCAATGAATTGGCCATTCCACAGCCCCAGGCCACTGACACCAAGCCCAGGCAGAGCCTGGAACTCATGATCACCGTGTAGTGCAGGGGCTTGCAGACAGCCACAAACCTGTCATAGGCCATGATGGCCAGCAGCAGACACTCCACTCCACCCAGGCCCAGGAACAGGAAGAGCTGGACCATGCAGCCCACATAGCTGATGGTCTTGTCACGGCCACTCAGGTTGTAGAGCAGCTGGGGGATGGAGCTGGTGGTGAAGCTGAGGTCCAGGAAGGACAGGTGGGTGAGGAAGAAGTACATGGGCGTGTGGAGCCGGGAGTCCAGCCGAGACACCAGGATGATGGTGCTATTGCCCACCAGGGTCAGCAGGTAGGCTACCAGGATGACCACAAAGAGGACCCTCTCCAGGTGGGGGCGGTCAGAGAAACCCAGGAGGATGAAGTGGCCCTGAGTGCTGCCATTGGTCCTGTCCATCTCTACTGCACCTGAGGAGAGGTGTCAACACCAGTAATGGCACCTGCTGATGCTGGAGTATGGACTCCTCGCCAGGCTTAGAGGAGCACAGAGCAGGTTTTTTTACTCACCTAAGCCCTAAACAGTGGTGTGGAGGCTCTGCTATGATTACTGTCTCCAAATTGTAGAAAAGGAAACTGAGGCACCTGTGGGTTAAGTAAATGTCACATGTGGAGAAGCAAAGCTGGTCTGCCCCAGGGAACATGCCTGAAATCTTCATCCGTATCCACCGCTGTGTTCTGTCATTCCAGAGAGGAAAGGCACACACCTGCCAAGCTCCAACCTCTGCTTCTTCCAGAGCCACAAGTTTCTGAGCTCCTGTCAAAACCTCAGAGGCACAAAAGATCACTCCAAACAATCACCTGGTAGGGTTTAGGAAATACCAGTGCAGCTCATCCTTGAACATCACAGTCCACTTATGCACAGATTTTTTAAAAAATATATACACTATAAATACACACACACACACACACACACACACACACATATGGATGTGTGTAAACATAGAAGTTTCTGTTTGTGTTAAATAAAGCTGATGTGTCATGCAAACAGAGAACATGAAAATAAACCTTTTTTTAGGAAAAAAAAAGTCTACAAGGAGAAATTGTATTAACATATATCTAAGCATACCTTGAAAATGCAGTAATTAAAACATAAGTGGCATGAGTGACGTGACATTTGGGGCGGAGGAGGGGGTTGTAGATCCCTGCTGTATTCCTTATGCCAAAACAAACCAAATTACATATTTAAACATTTTAAAATGTTCAACTACTGCAAGAAAATATGAAGACTTTTCTATTTTCCTCCTCATCTTGGACTTGAGTAGATTTCACAAGTCAAATTTCAGTTCTTAAAAATGGTGAAATAAAATATGAATAAATCTGGATATATTTTTTAAAGACTCTCTGCTTCTAACGAAGTCTGAAAAATAATGACAATGGTAGAAGACTACTTTGTAATTTTTTTTTCAAAACATTGACAAGAAAAACCTATAATAACATAGAAATCAGAGATGACTTGGAACAGCTGGCTAGACTATAAGTAATTCACAACCCAGTGACTTGTAGGTGCTAGGAATGTTCCCACTGATAACTGAGGCTATACAAATTGGAGCATAAAGTCGTTTGCTTTTTTGATAGGTTAATCTAAGAGTTGAAAAATGTGGGTGACACCCAGAGCTTAGGAAGTGTGGAAGAGGAGCAGACTCATGACCCCTGCTGGGAGTTACCTTAGAGTAGTGCCTTTGGTCACATTAGTTCAAATTTGATCCAAATGTCACTTTTAAAAAACGGGAAATAAACATCACCTCTTTCTCTCCAAAATAAATAAATAAATAATCAAAATAAACCCAAGCAGAGGGGCAGGAGCACCTGTCCTGCTGCCCACACTTGCCTCTCTGTGGAGGAGAGCCCCTAAGGAGTGCAGGGCTCCTTTACCTTCTGGGAAGGACAAGTGTTTTCTCCCCGAATCCTCACTCTAGAATAAAGTGGATCCTCTATTCCCTGCATGGAGAGGTCCCTTGCGGCCACTGGCCCAGTCCTCGTGGCTCTCTGCACCCCAGCAGTTTGCCCTGCAAACACCTTCTACCATCCCTGCCAAGGTTATCTTATTAAATAATCGGCCACCTTTTCCTACACACGATGGGTTTCTCTGTTGTGGACTGGTCAACACCCTTCTATGTTCTCTCCTGGAGAAAGGGTAAATTTCCCACAGCCCTTTACACCTGGGCGCAGTGTGCGCTCTGCTCAGGGAGCCCCCAGCTGGTGACAGCGCCCTCAGGCTCAGCCCGTTCCTCTGTCCAATGGGCCACATGTGTGTGCAGAGGGGTTTATGTCAACTGCAGGTTGATGCAGCTCTCCTGAGGAAATATCAGAGAGGGACCTGAGGATGGCCCAGGTGCATCAGCCTCCCCAAGCTCTGGGGAAACTTCTGAAACCACCAACCTCAAATGCTCCAGCCTCCCGTAGGGTTCAGGCAGAAAATGAGGACCATGAGAATTTGTCCCTCGAGATCAGAAGGAATTAATACCTCACACAAGTAAAACTGGAGTTCTCCATCCAGGGTTGCTCAGAGGACATAAATCCCAGGGCCATTTGCTTCCCTCCCCCGCTCCCCAGAAGTATTACATGCCAAGAAGCAATCAAACGCTTGGATCTACTAAAAACAGGGCAAATGTATGTTGACATCTTCTGGCTAACAAATTTATCTATGAAAAATAAAAACACCCATTGTCCACCTACTGAAAGAACTCCAAGGTGCCCGGATGAACAAAAAGCTTTTCTTACTTATGTTTACTTCTTTTTACTTTTGGATATGAAAGGAGGTGTCAGCCTATGCCGGTTTGTATTTTAATTTCAAACTAACCAGAAGGACGTCGAACATCTTGTGATTTATTCCTTAGACTGTGCGTATGTGCCCATGTTGATGATGCTCTTGTCAAGGCAAAAACGATGTCACAGGCTAAAACTTTTTGAAATGTAATCAAATGAAGAGAAACTGAGACCCTGCAATCAGCAAGGCAGTGTCAGAGAAAGAGCAGCTAATTGATTTCCTGGGTGACTAAGGGGTCAATCAAAATGCTGCTCAGGTACTTTGGTAGAGGTGGTGGAGAGGGGCGAGGAGACCACTCCGCTAGGGCAGCGAGCAGCTTGCGTCGGCGGAGCTGGGCTCTGCACCGAGCAGCCTCCCTCCGCCTCCCCTGGGCAACAGGACCGACCCAGCGGGGTCCAGCAGCAAGCCCGAGTGTCTCCCGTGGAAATCTTTCAATGGGAGGCTGGTGCCAAGAGCGGGCGGTGTAATCAGTCCCGCGGCGCTGACTCCTCTGCCCTCTGGGAGCTGGGAGTTTAAACCAGTCCCTCCTTGGCGGCTAAGGGGCTGTTCACCTCCCGTCCCATCAGCTCCAGATGACCACCGCCCAGCTGCCTTCTCTCAGGCCGTCCCCACTGCCCCGAAATGGCCGCTTACCTAGTTCTCTCGACGGACTTGCCACTGTTTCACTAGAGAGGGACTTGAGAAGAGAGTTTACCTGTCAAATTAGTGACGTGAGTGATGAACCCAGGCTTCTGGGAACAGAGACTGTGGCCCAGCTGTGGAGCGCTACCAGGGAAAGTGAGCGCCCGGGATCTAACATGGAGGATTTCATTCTATTTTATTTTATTCGTATTATTTTTTATTTTATTTTGTTTTGTTTTATATTTTATTTTATATTTCATTATTTTATTTTTTATGTTTTTATTTTATTATTTTATTTTATTTGTATTATGTTTATTTTATTGTATTTTATTATTTTATTTTATTTTGTTTTGTTTTTTAATTTTATTTATTTATTTATTTATTTTGTTTTGTTTTGTTTTATATTTTATTTTATATTTCATTTCATTGTATTTCATTTATTTTTATTTTTTATTATTTTATTTTATTGGTATTTTTAAAATTTTATTATTTTATTTTTATTTATTTATTTTATTTTATTTCATTTAATTTCATTTTTTAAATTTTTGAATTTTTTATTTTTTATTTTATTATTTTATTTTATTTGTATTATTTTTTATTTTATTTTGTTTTATGGTTTATTTTATAATTCATTTTATTTAATTTCATTTTTTATTTTATTATTTTATTTTATTTGTATTGTTTATTTTATTTTATTCGTATTATTTTATTTATTTTATTGTTTTATTTTATTTTGTTTTATATTTCATTTTATATTTTATTTAATTTTTTAATTTTATTTCTTTTATTATTTCTTGTATTTATTTTATTTTTTAATTAATTATTTTATTTTGTTTTGTTTTATATTTTATATTTCATTTCATTTATTTTTATTTTGTAATTTTTAAATTTAATTTAATTTTATTTGTATTATTTTTAAATTTTTTAAATTTTTAAAATTTTTTTATTTTATTTTATTTGTATTATTTTTTACTTTACTATTTTTATTTTATTTTATTTTTTATTTTTTTATTTTATTTTGTTTTGTTTTATATTTTATTTTACATCTCATTTCATTTCATTTTTAAATTTTTTAATTTATTTTATTTTAAGTTTTAAAATTTATTTTATTTATTTTTTATTTTATTTATTTTTGATTTTATTTTACTTTTTATTTTTAAAATTTTTAACGTTTTAAAGTTTTTAATTTTTATATATTAATTTTTTATTTTTTAATTTGTTTATTTTATTTTATTTTATTTTACTTTATTTTGTTTTATTTTATTGCATTGCATTATATTTTATTTTATTGTCTTTTATTTATTGTATTGTTTTGTATTTATTTTATTTTATTTTATCGTATTTTACTTTATTGTGTTGTATCTTATTGTATTTTATTTTATTTATTTTACTTTATTGCATTGTATTGCCTTGTATTGTATTGTATTGTTTTGTATTGTATTTTACTTTGTTGTATTGTATTTATTTTATTTTATGGTATTGTATTGTATTGTATTGTATCTTATTTTATTTATTTCCTTTTATTTTATTGCTTTGCATTGCCTTCCATTACCTTGTATTGCCTTTTATTGTATTGTATTTTACTTTATTGTATTGTATTTTATTTTACTTATTTTATTTATTTTATTTTATTTTTTGCATTGTACTGCTTTGTATTGCATTTTACTGTATTGTATTTTACTTTATTGTATTGTATATTAATTTATTATATTGAATTGTATTGTATTGTATTGTATTTCATTGTGTTTTTTATATTTTATTTTATTTCATTTATTGTATTGCATTTTATTGTATTGTATTGTATTTTACTGTATTTATTTTATTTTATTTTACTGCATTGTATTGCCTTGTGTTGTATTGTCTTGCTTTGCCTTCCATTATCTTCCATTGCCTTGTATTGCCTTTTATTGCATTTTAGTGTATTGTATTTTACTTTATTGTATTGTATTGTATTGTATTTCATTTTATTGTATTGTATTTTATTGTATTTTATCTTTTTCATCTTATTTCATCTTATTGTATTTTATAGCTGGGAATTGGACCCAGGCCTTTCAGGGAATTTGATATTTATTAGGGCTGCATTTAAGGATTTGTCAGAGAGAGGAAAGCCAACGTGATGTGAGTTAGGAAGAAGCTCAACATACATCAAGGAAAGGGAAGGGCAGTGGAGGGAGCCCATGGGGAGCAGGGCAGACCCAGGAGTTTGTTTCAGGAGCAAGCACTCTGCCCTGACATTTAGAAAGAGTCGCACAGAGGGCCTAGGAACCCACTCTCCAATGAGAACGTTTAATCCATAGGCGTTTAGAGCGGGTCTCCAGCTTTCTCGCCAGAGTAGCATCTTGAGGGATGGCTATGGAGCAAGAGGGGTGCCTAATGCAAAGGTGTCTTCGTGAAATCACAGGGAGCTGGAACGGCAGGAGGCTCCATGCCTTGCCTAGGATGTGGAGCTCCTGTGTGGCTGAACTCAGGCGCTTTCCAGCAGGGCTCTGTCACACTGTCTCTGTACCTAAACACTGACATTGCCATTGAGCCCCTGGTACTGAGCTTTACTGGAAACCAGGCTTGGTGAGGCATGTCTGTAATCCCAGCAATTTGGGAGGCTGGGACAGGAGGTTCTCAAGGTCAAAGCCAGCCTCAGCATGTTAACAAGGTCCTATCTTGAAAAATAAGAATTAAAAAAAAAAAAGAAGAAGAAAAAAAGGATGGATATGTACTTCAGTGCCACAAAGCTCCTGGGTTCAATCCCCAGTAACTGCCAAAAAATTAAACAAAAAATAAAAAAAATTTAACTTAAACCCTTTATTGGACAATGGTTACTATTATTACTAATGATATCATAACAACTTATTACATTTCACAATGTAATTTTCAGATCCATAATTTAATTCTGCTCTCCACAAAGTCAAACATTTTTTTTATTAAAGAGAGAGAGAGAGAGAGAATTTTTTAATATTTATTTTTTGGTTTTCGGCAGACACAACATCTTTGTTTATATGTGGTGGTGAGGATCGAACTGCATGCATGCCAGGCAAGAGCGCTACCACTTGAGCCACATCCCGAGCAAAGTCAAACATTTATTCATTCATTCAACAAGTATGCATTCAGTGCTGACCATGTGCAAATGTGTTTGAGGTGCTGGGAATGTGTCCAAGACTTATGTTGTCCCTGGATTAAACACTTCTCCTTCTTGGTCCTTACATCTGCCAAATGAATAAACTAATAAATTAATTCTAAAACAATATATAAGGGAATAATAGAAGCTGACTTGTGCACCTTGTTGGAAAGGAAAGAGCCCCTGTGCCCTGGGACCTTCCAGGCAGGGGAGCCCAGGGGCTGTGGGTGAGCGCTGCTGCTCCCTCCTGAAGCTGCTCCCTCCTGAAGCTGCTCCTTCCTGCAGGTGCTCCCTCCTGCTTCCTGGGGAGCATTAAAGTAGCCCAAAGGAGTGAAGAAAGGGAGTCCAGGAGGCCTGAGGAAGAGGACTGTCAAGCAGAAAGAGTTGGGCAAGGCCCTGGGCAGGAAGTGAGGCTACCAGGGATCTTTGTCTCTAAATGGAAGGAGCAGCCGCCTCCCCCAATACACACACACACACACACACACACACACACACACACACGGTCTGGGAAGGGTCAGGGTCAGTTCATTCACTGGAGCTGAGAATGAATGGGAGGGACAGGGACAGCCAGGACTGAAACTGTTAGGATTCACTTGTTAATTTGGGAGATCCTCACTTCCCAGATCCTCAGCAGGCCTCCTCTTCCTGTAGTGGGTGTGTTGGGGCAGTTAACTGGGGAAGAAAAGATGACATGTCTCCCCAATCTTGTTAGGAAAGGGGAGGGGAGAAGAGAGAGAGCAATGTGGGGCTACATCCAGAAGGTGAAGGGACCACTGTTACATTTCCCCACTGTCAATTTCTACCTTCCATTTCTATGGAAAAGGGGCTACTTCCACATGTCCAAGCAACTTTGAGCTGAGGGAGGGCCAAGTTGGGGGAAAGTGACCAAAGTCCTTGTTTTCTGTGAGGTGGGGCATAGACAGTTAAGAGTGTTCAACACCACAGCAGTCCAGAGGTCCATGGTGGCAGCTGGCAGGTGACTGGACAAGGTATCCATAGGCAAGGTTTATGCCAGGACAACAATAAACATGACAGAAAGCTTTACTTTCTTTGGCAAACAAGTACAATGAAAACAATCGGTATTTCAGCCAGTCTCTGGAATGCAGGACAGCCTGTGTCTCTGGAGTCCTCCGTGATGGTTAATATTAGGCACTTTCCTAAGTACCCTTCCTTTACAGACTCCAGCTTTCCTTAATTTTGGTAGGGCTGACACAATGTACATCTTAAGTTGTATTAAATATATATATAGTATTTTTGTAAATGTCCCTGTAGGACTGTGCTCTGCCAGGTGTTCAAGACCAACTTGGTCAAACTGACCTTGTTCCCATCTATTCTTAAGAGTCAGCTGAGATTCATCAGCAATCACTCTTGGGGACATGGCTGAAGTCTCCTGGCTCCTTTAGATTTTCTCTATCAGTGGTGCCATGGGCCAGGCTGGGTCAGGTCAGGGTCTTGATGACCACATGTGTGGCTTCTCTTGGAAGCTTCATGCATTTCACTCTCCAGTGACCCTCCTCTTTGCAGAATATGCACCACCAGTTGGCTTTCTGTTCTCTAGGTCCTCTCCATCTCTCTTATGGCAGATCAGGTGACTCACCAGGGTTTCAGAGCCTTTAGAGGGTCCCATGATTCCCTGTGTGCTGGCTGACCTTAGAGAGCAAGGGCCAAATATTGGCTGCTTTTTCCTTTCCCTTTTACTTCCTTGACTTTTGTCTCCAAATTTTTGGTTTTAAACACCCCTCAAGCCAATTGCACCAGTCTTAAAGAGAGAGTAACAGGTTATAGCATTAATATCTGTAAGTTTTCAGTTAACCCTTTCACTTAATTGGGTTAGTATTAGTACTGCAAATCAGCATTTTATTATACTATTTGTCCTGTAGGTGATGGCATATTCTCCCAAATTAACCTGAAAGACCCCAGCCCAGAAACCCCAGGCCCCATTGTGAAACCATCAGGGCGTGTTGCTAACCCACTAAACACCGGAGAGGTCTATCTGTTAATCAGTTAAGGGTAGTCTATTGTGAAAGGACAGGATGGTTGGAAAAGAACAAAAAAAAACAGGTCCCAGGGCATTCTTAGGCAAATAGGAACTGATAACATAAAGTGAAGAACAACTTTGCCCTTTAGGTAATCTATAGGCTGGGTTCAAAATAACCAATAAGAAACCTGTTGCTTACCGCGCGCGCGAAACCTGCCCCATTATCCTATAAAAGACCTGTACCCCAAAGCCCGGTGTGCCAGTTCACCAAAGCTCCGGCTGAGGTTTTGCTGAGCACCCGCAGGCGTCTGTGTCTGAATAAACCTCTTGCGTTTGCAGCCAGTGCCTCCTGCGTCTTTCTTGGACAGGGAATCGGTGGGTCTTTCAAACCCAAGGGTTGCTTTTTTTTGTTGTTTGTTTGATTTTTTTTTTTTCTTTTAGAAGCAGTACCTCTGCAAAACACAAACAGGCAACACTTATAAAGTTTACAAGGAAAATTTAAAAATGGAGAGCTGGGGATGTGGCTCATGCGGTAGTGCACTCGCCTGGCATGCGCAGGGTGCTGGGTTCGATCCTCAGCACCACATAAAAATATAATAAAGATGTGTCCACTGAAAACTAAAAAATAAATATTAAAAATTCTCTCTCTCTTAAAAAAATAAAATTAACAGAGCAAAAACATATTCAGTTTGTGTAGTAGCTATGAATCAAGAAAAATGACTTATAATCTTGAACCTTTACATAATTATACATTCTATCCCTTGTTTGAGATCACAGTAATCTTTACAACAAAAATCAATCTTTTGAACACAGAAGTCTAACTTCTTTTGGAGCTATTCTAACATGGAATAAGGTGGGATGTGGGAGGCCATCCTTGCAAGTGATTCGAGTCACCTCCCCCAGCTGGGTGAGAGGCCTTAGACACATTTTTGTGTTCAGAGCTTTCCCCACCCTTCTCAAGTTGAGGGCTTGTCCCTGTGGAGGCGTGCCTGACCACAGCCCCTAAAGACCCAAGGTCTCACCTGACCTTGGGACACTGCCCCCCTTAATCTTCATTGGATGAGATTTTCCCCAGAATTTTTTGTTACCCAATAAAAGTCCACTCCCTAGTGTGTTCTCTCTCTCTCTCTCTCTCTCTCTCTCTCTCTCTCTCTCTCTCTCTCTCCTCTTCAGTAAAGCTTGCTACTCTAATAGGTAGCTCGAGGCTTGGGGTGCGGGAAGCCATCCTGGAGCCGGTTTAAAGGTAGTTACAATCTGTCTCTTTAATTCAAACTCCCTTTGGATTCCTAGGTATGGAACCTTCACCTATGAAGCCTATGCTGGCCAAGGGCTGAAGTGGGAGCCAGAGCCTGATCTAAGGTAGTGTGGGGTTCTTCATATATCTGAAATATGAATGAAAGAAAATATGAATGAAAGAAAAGCTTAGAGAGCTTTTAACCCTTTTGTGGACAGTGGTAAAATGTTTTCATGTTTTATAATATCCACCTTTAAAAAGATCAGGCACTTATTATCTTTTAAAAATACATTACCCCAGTATAAAAAGTAACATAAGGGTTGTGGTTGTGGCTCAGCCATAGAGTGCTCACCTGGCATGCCTGAGGCATGGAGTTTGACCTTCAGCACCACATAAAAATAAAAATAAAGATATTGTGTTCACTTGGAAAAAAAAAAAAAACACCTAAAAATAAATAAATAAATATTTTTTAAAAGTAACAAAATTATATATATATATCTTATTGATAACAGGTCCTGTTACAGAACATTAAATGACATAAAGAAATCTCTAATTAAATTTCTATTTCCAAGCTTTATATTTTAAAACTTGTATATTAGAAGAACATGAGTATACTTAATATGCAAAGAACTAGTAGTTAGCATTATGATTACACAGATGTCCTTATAATAATCAGGTTTAATTTTTTACAGTAAAATTCAGAATTCATAGATCGTTACAGGTTTGCAGAGTTTACCAGCACTACCAAAAATCAAAGGAGAGTCTTAAATCTCTTATGCATTTACAGAACACTGTCAATGGTAAGAACTAGACTTAGTTAAAGCAGACAGATTTATATCAGTTTCTCAATTGGCAGTGTGGCTCTTTTATGTCAGATGCAATATATAAAAGATAGCACTTGTTGGTTAAACCTATATGAACTTTCATTTTATAAACTTTTATAGAACATTTAAATAAGGCTCAGAAAAACATATTTAGTTTCAGATGTATACATCTATCTAGGGACATATATTCGGGTTATTCATGAAAAAAAAATCAAGCCTGGCCAAAATTATAAGTTATCTGTTTCTCTAACAAAGAAAAATCCTAAAAGTAATGGGCATCACACTTTAATATTTTAGAGCTCAAGCCTTGCACAAACTGTTACTCATTAGTGTGGAGTTTTTTAACAGGCAGCATAGGCAGAGTAGGAGATCTGGCAAAGCTGACTCAAGTCACATTTCCAACAACCATCCAGAAGATGAATCCCCATTAATGTCTCTCTCTTAAGGGGTTATCCCCTCCTCCTCAAGGGCAAGTTATTTCCTCCTAAAATAAAATTGTGGTTGAGAAAACATTGATCACTTTCTCAGGGTCCTTCTGGTCTGAAAAGCCTCCTTCTCTTCTAGGAGACCTCCAGCAGAGAGGAAAGCACTTGCAAATGAAGTTGTTACTCTTTGGGTGAGTGAGCATGTTATCTGTACATTTAATTTTTATAACAAATTTTATCCCAGGAAAGGGATCAGTCTGGAATATTTAAAAACAAAAAACTGTGCCTTAATCTTTTTCCCTTCCAGTTTGTGCTCAAAAGGTTGGGGCACAGGTCATCCTTGTTTGACCAGTCTCCCTTATCATCATCATAATGCCATCAACTTTAAGTGAGTTCCCCACTGTCAATTGGACCCAGAGATTCTCTCTACATATGTATGTATGTATGTATCTAGGGAATTCTGTACAAGGAAGGTCACATTAACTATACAAAGACTGTTAGGGACCTCTCTCTGCAGAAATCAGCAGTGCCAAAACATAGGTGCTTAGGCCCTTGTATTTTAGCTTTTTGGACAACAGGTAGGGCTGCACCCAGAAGTGTCCTCTGGCCAAATAGGACATGCTGTCAGAGCTTAGAAAGGGGAGACTATTTTCTCCCCAGGTTATTGTTTTATTGAAGAGTACTGGAACCCATTGCCCCTTTCCTAGTGACTGGCAGCTTTTATTTTTATTTTTTTACCCCCCATTAAGATAGGCCAGTTAATCATCAGACAATGAGTGTAATGGGCTCCAGATAAGGCTATTTATTTATTTGTTTAATTTTTCCAAATGTAAAGTAAACCCAGTGAGGTCCAGCATTCCAGTCCACTCCCTTATCCCCAGGGTGGCAGGAAAATGGAAATGGGGGTGGACCCAAATGGAGGTTGCAAAAAAAATTCAGACTTCAGGGCTAAAGGCATTCAGCCAAATAGAAAGTCACGCGGCCAAGCCAATAACTTTCATCCCTTCCCAACATCCTACAGCATAGATTCCAACAAGTAGTTCAAACGCTTTTAATGTCTGTTCAGCATGGACTCTGATCAGATCCTTTATCCAGCAGCCTTAAGTTCCCAGACTAGTGTACTCAAGTGGAAAAGCTTTCAGCCACTTTCTTCCTCACATGACAGGGAATTTCATTTCTTTTTCCTCACTCAAAAATAATTTAAAAAATTTTTATCCTCTGCCATCATCCATGGATTTCATTCTTTGAACCCATGAGACAAGAACACAGAAAGAAAATCGGTGAGACCTACAGCCCGCATACATTTCATTTGTCTTCAGAGGCAGCAAACTGAGCCCTGTTCTCAAACAGATGGGAGTCCAACTGTCCCTCCCTTTACTTACAGGAATAGCTCCTCTGGTTCAGTTCCACCAGAGGCCCACTCACCCCTAACTTTCCAGGAGTTCTCCAAAAGTTTATCTTACATCTTCAGCATGGAAGTGCAGTTCATGGGGTGTCAGGCCTGTCCAAGAAACCTAGAGTGGGCTACTTCTCGGGTCCCATCTGGGGTGCCAAAATTTGTAACCAAAAGCTCCGTCCCTGTCTCTAATGCCAATTTGATAATGAGGCCAAGGTTTTGAGGAAAAGGAAAGAGAAGCTTCATTGCTTTGCTAGCAAAGGAGATAAAAACATTTTTTCAAGGGTTACATTCCAGGAGGGGGCCCCAGGTTGCCCTGATGGCCGATTAGTATTCACATTTTGGAAATCCTCACTTCCCAGATCCTCAGCAGGCACCCTCTTCCTGTAGCAGGTGTTCGAGGGCAGTTAACTAGGGGAAGAAAAGATGAATGACACTGTCTTCCAAATCTTGAGGGGGAGAGGGGAGAAGAGAGGAAAAAAAAATATTTTTAATAAACCTTAGAGCAATGAGGGCTGCATTCAGAGGTGAAGGGACCACTGTGAGATGAACCCAGTAATCTCAAGGGAGGGGAAGCTCAGACTACCAGGATGGGGGTGGGGAAGGGCTGACTGGACTATGGTCCATGGGAGCCAACAGAGTGTTACCACTGAGGGACGGGAGCTGGAGTGAAATGCAGAAAGGAGTCACTGAGGTGTTTGGTCTACGTGACAAAGAAATGAGCAGGCCTCACTTCAGAAGGGGAGGCTTTAAAATATCTTTTTATCATTCAGGGAGACCTGGAGATATTTGTGGTTAAGATTTAGGCATATAGAGCTTAGAATGTCTTTTTTTTTTTTTTTTTTTTTTTTTTTGGTGTTGGGGATTAAACCCAGGGCCTTGTGCATGCAAAGCAAGCATTCTACCAACTGAGCTATGTCCCCAGCCCCTAGAATATCTATTTTGATGACAGGTGGCACTTGACTGTGAAAAGCTAAGGCTCAGGAAAAAGAATGAAGAAGGTCAGGAATTAGATATGGATTTAGAGGATCTGGCGGTAAATGAGCCAGAATCCCAGGGGAATGGTGGGAACCTTTTAGTGAATTGGAAGGAATGAAGAAGAGGTTGCAATAGGAACTGTGGAGATCCCTGAAGCTTAGCACACTGGAGCTGAGAAGGACTGACATTTAGTGGCCCACAGAAATAAAAATAAAATCCAGGAGGTGACAAGTCTCAAGGCCACTGTTGAGACAAGGCTGTCAGGTTCCAGGGCAGGCAGGGGGTGTTCCTGAGGCTCCCTTCACCCTGCAGAGAGAGCAGAGGCTTGTAGACTTGCCACTTCCCACCGAGAAGGCTTCCTGTCCCAGAGAATGGCTGGGAGGTTTCACCCCAGAGAGCCTTTGTCATCCCAGTGGGGAAGGCTGCACTGCAGAGCTGTCCCGTGCACTGCTTGCACATCAGAGACAGCTTGGTTTCTACAACATCTTTCTACCTCTTCTGTTTGCAAATGAGAGGAAGAGGGCAAGCATTTGCTTGTCATCAGACAATTAAGAATCTGAAAAGAAAGTTGTCATTTACATGATTGCAAGGCCAGGGAAGGACAGTCGCAGAAATCTCCTAGAAGAAAAAAGCATCTTGAACTTTGAGATGGAGTTAAAAAGGAAGAATACACTTTGGACAGATTATCAAGAAAACATTAATTACATTTGTTCATAATTTCTATTTGTTCATCATTTAAGCATTTAGCATTAGAATATTATAATATTTGTTTAGCAATTACATATTAGATAAAAATGAAGTCAAAGGTGGGAGAATAGGGGGTCTTCAATGACTTTTAAAGGATTTTGTTGGAAAGGTACAGAATATACTTCAAAAGTAAGTTATTTTTATGATTTCATTTTCAACATCACCATTTTATTTAAATAACACAGTTAATTTAAACTAGTCACATCAATGACATTGGTAATGAAGATAGAATGGGCATATTAAATAAAGTGCTTGGTAGATAAAAGCGTTTCATGCAGTTACTTAGTGATTCCCCATCAGATGCCACAATATTGACAACTGTGTTTGCAAATGTCCCAGGACAGCGACTGGGTTTATGTGTCTGGAACTTGCAGTGTCCAGAGGCAAGTCAGTTGGGACACTGTGGGCCAGCTGCTCAGTGGGGATCTGCACTCTCTTTTAGGTTAGAATCCTCGCCTGTCACTGGGGCAAGGTACAGAGAAAAGTACCAGGTGAATGACTTTCTGTTGCAGGCAACCCTGTGAACAACACCTGTGGGGCGGAACAGCTGTGTCTGTGACCCTCAGACCCTGAGGAGGCTGGGGCAGGAGGGGGTGGTTCAAGGCCAGCCTGGGCCTCTGAGTGAAACCCTGTCTCCAATTAAAACTTTAAAAAGGCTGCTTTGAAGTCCCAACAGATTGAGAAATCAGCACAAGAGTTCATATACTCCCACCATACACTCCCCTTAGGACTTAACACGGGAATTTCAAGCTGGACTAGGTGAAGCACTGCTCATACTTCTGGCTATTTTCCATGAAATGGGCTGCCAGAGGCTTTGGGCGTTGAACATTCATGAAAATCAGCAATATCATCTTTGACAAAAGGATGGTTTCTCAGCCAGAATGGTACAGCTTGTCCTTGCCCCACGATTCCATAAATAATTAATTTTAACTCATCACGTATTGAAGTTTTTGTCTTTTGCATGAGCTAAATGGTCCTCTGGGTGCCTCCTGACTCAGGGCCCAGTATTTGGTCATAAGATGACTTCTAAGGAAGTACTACTGAGCTCTGTCCTAGAGAGCTGGGTGCCTTTGTGTCCCATGCCAAGGCTTGTCCCCATCCCCTCAGCCTCTGTGGGCCTGGCCTCCTGAGGCCGCCTCACCTCCAGCAGCCCCAGGGCTGGGCGCTGGCACCTCTCCTCCAGCTCCTCTGCCAGCTCCTTGAGGGCCTTGCTGTGCTGGGCCAGCTGGTCCTTACTGTCCCTCAGTCTCTGCAGGGTGGCTCTCTCCTCCTCCTCCAGCCTCCATAGCTGCAGCTGCTCTTCAAGGGCCAGAAAGCCGCGGTGCTTCTCAAACTCCAACCTGAAGCGCTGCCGCTGGATCTCCACCTTCTCCTGGAGCAACAGGAGACCCCATCAGGGCTGGGGCAAGGTGTGGGGGGCCTGCCTCACTTGTGGGATGGGCAGCCAGAGAAGGGACGTCCCGCATCACCTCCCACCCCTAAACCCCCCCCCCTCACTCTGCACCTCTGGGAAGGACCTCAGAAAAGAGGCCGGGAACAGGAGAGGTGGCCGGTGGGGTTTTTAAGCTCAGAGTCTGGGAAGACTGTGGCTGTGGGCCCCCTTGTGCTGCAGGGCCGGAGGCAAGGCCTTTGACGTGTGGGTTTCAATATCACGAGTCAAATGCAGCAGAAAGAGAAGCGTGGGGATCATCTGGGCACCTCCGAGAGCCTGTGTGGCCCCACAGCAGAGGTGCTGGCTCTGCTGCTGGATGGGTGGCCAGGAAGAGCAGAAGGCCTGGTCTGTGAGGGACAATGTGACAGGAGAACACACAGATGTTCTCTTGTCCCAGGAGAAGCAAGAAACCAGCACAAGGCCATGTCCTCTGCAGAGCCCAGAAGAACTAACTGCCACGCAGGCAACTCACTCCAGGCTAATACACCAGCCCCTACCCAAATCTCCCATCACGGCTCTTGTTGTTGCTTTCCTGGTGCTGAGGACAGAACCCCTGGCTTCACTCAGGCTGGGCAAGCGCTCTGCCCCTGAGGCACACCTGGCCCTCACAGGGAGATGTCTGACTGAACCTAAGGATCACACTGTGCGCAGGGGATCGCATCTAAATGTTATTCTCTTGAAATTAGTAGCTAGAAACCCAGCTTTAAACTGAGCATGAGCGGCAAGTCACCCTCCCAAAGCATCTGCCCCTTGGGTTGTCTGTTTTGTTTTAAACCTGATAGTTTCTTGGTTTAACTGAAAGACATAAATTATCATCAAAATTATTATAAAAGATATATATTTATATATTTGTATCCAAATAATAGTTCTCCCCAAATGTCTGGAGGTACTTTGGACTTTGGATCGCCCCTCTAGGAGAGGTGCTGCCTGCTGCCGCCATCCACCGCAGAGGCTGAGTGCTGTTGAGCGACAGCCTGCGGGGACAGTGCCTATTCCTCCTGACAAGGAGCTGAGGGCCCACTGGCCACAGCGCCAAGGTCTCCCACTTCCTTCTTCCCATTTTGCATTCCTACCTCCTTTACCATTTTCTAAATCACTGATTCATACACTCTTGGCTTCCTCCTCAGGGACACTGACTCTGCATTCCACATTCTGATTCCTGAGAGGCATAGAAATGCACACTGTCTCCCAGGGCAGGCTGCTGGAGAGAGGGCTAAGCACTACCACAGGGAGGGGAGTCCAGGGGTGCACCAGGGATGACAGGGTGGAGGGGCCGCGGCAGCCCAGCTTCCTTCACGTCACCCTCTTGAGTGCCACAACCTCCTCTGGATATGAAGGAAAAAGAAGTGCTGCTGCATAACTTAGAGCTGGTTTCCATCAAGCCTGTGCCTGATGGTTCTAGCTCATGTGAACATGAACGACCAAGAAGTTCAGACATGGCTACTTGCCTCTGAACGAGATATGTTAGCATCACTTCTATGTTATGACATGCGTTGGAGGTTTTAAAATGCGGGAATTCAGATCTTGCACTTGGGTTCCTGATTTCATAAATCTGTGGTCAGGCCAATATTTAAAAAAATTAAATATTATTACCTTTAAATAATAAAGATTGTGAATCAGTGCTTAATTTTACCTATAATAGACATAGCAATAGGAGAAGATAAGACTTATTTCATAAGAAAAATGTAGCAAAAATGGTCCTTGTGAGCCAGGTACAGTGGTGCACTGTAATTCCAGTGACTCACTGAGGCTGGAGGATCACAAGTTTGAGGCCACCTTCTACAGCTTAGTGGGACCTGTTTCAAAATAAAAAGTAAAAAGGGCTGTGGACGTAGCTCAATTGCAGAGCACCTTGGGTTCAATGCCCAGCACAATAAATAAATAAATAAATAAATAGAGGTCCTTATGAAAATATCTGTATGAAGATAGTGTATCAAACTAAATTTTTGAGGAAGAAAATAATATAAAGAATGATTCTAGCAGGGTGACTTGGAGGAGAAAGAAGAGGAATATTCTATAAAATATATCTGATCATGTTATATACTGTGCTGTGTACCTAATAAACCCATCCAACATGACACTATATGTGGTTCACAGCCTTGGCACTGTGGCAGGTTTGACCTACAATTCACTCTTGAGGGGTGCAGTTACTTCTCTGGACACTGTAGGGGGCCAAGCAACATTCCAGCCTCTGCCATGAATGGCATCAGCAAGCCTGGTGACTCAAAGCCTCTCCAGCTGTGGAACTGGAGAGGAGGGAATGTGGTCCAGGTTCACAGCCACTGTGAGTAAATGAAATGTAGGAGAAAACCAAGGGGGGAGGGGCTGCTGAGGTGCAGAAAGAGGGGACCGTGGATGGATGACCCAAGGAGGCTGAAGGCTCCAATTCCCTCCTTGTATAGATGGTCCCTGGGAACTGCACCACATCTGTTACCAAGCCTGTGGCATTCATTATTTAACTGTCAAATACAGTTGACAAATACAGTTTGACACTATAGTAGCAGGTGGTGGCACCCACCCCAGCAGTGAGTTTCACAGTTAGATCAAGAGAGTAAAACTATTTATAATCTGGATAGGGTCCTGCTGACAGAGGAAAAAACAAAAATGAACAATGTCATTTGGGGTCTGGGACAATTCAGGATGGCCATGAGATGTTTCTATGGAGGGCCTAAATAAATGGCAAGCTCGCTGAAGAATGAATGCCGCAGTCTGGCTGGGCACAAAATAACCGAGCCGCCACACAGCCTTGTAGGTTCAAACAGCAACCTTTATTCTCGAACTATCACCAGCACTCTACACACACTTCCAGGGAACACACTGCCTCCACCAGGCTCTGCGCCGAACCCGCGAGAACTCAAAAGTAACTCCAAAGGAACTCCAAAGTAGCGGGCGCCCTAACTAGAGGCAGCAGGATCCGCCCTAATCCTGGAGCCGCCCTATTCCCAGCAGGATCCACCCTAATCCCTGGAGCCGCCCTAATCCTGGAGCAGGGTCACCTTTCAACCATTCCATCTGGCAAAAATGCCAGGCCTCATTCTGAGTAAACTGTGGCTCTCAACAAATGGAGACTCAGGAAGAGGGTGGTGCCTGCAGCTCCCCAGACTCAAGACTACCCAGACTACTTTCCACAGCACAGTCTTGCTCCCCATGTTGGCTTCCTGCATCAGGGCCTCCTCCATCTCCTTCCTCACCAGCTCCAGCGCCATCTGCAGCTTCACCTGTGTGGAGCAGACTTCGAGGACCTGCAGGATCAACTGGAAAATTCCCTAGAATGCAGGTGGACACCTTCACTGGTAACTCAGTTAATACCAGATGCAAAGATTCATCTAAAATCGTGCTCCTTGCACCATTACGATAGTAAAACTACAATGACTAAAATGTAAAAATGAGTGGCAAAACATTTTACATCAACATGATAGGAAACTTAATGACAAGAAATAGAATTACAATGTCAAATAAGTACATTTTATAACGGTGCCAATTTTGAAAAAAATGCTTATAATGAATATGTAAAAAATAGATGGAGGGAAATGAAGACATCATTAGGTGAAATGTCATCTATTGGTGCTAGGTTGAAGAGTAATACAATTTCTTATTAATTATGATGAGAAAAGTGTGTTTGTTATTAGTACTATAAGTCATGGTATTTCACCAAAAATAAATCTTGTTGGTTAAAATATGTTAAATGAAGTCAGGTGCAGTGGTGCATGCCCATAATCTCAACAAGTTAGAGGGTAAGGCAGGAGGATCTCAAATTCAAGGTCAGCCTCAGCAATTTAACACCGCCCTAAGCAACTTTGTGAGACCCTATCTCAAAATAAAAAAATAAAAAGTCTGAGGATGTGGCTCAGTGGTAAAGTCCCAGGGTTCAATCCTTGGTATCATTAAATAAATTAATAAATGAAATAAAAATAAAATATTTTAGGTGAAAAACACAATATTCTGTACATATTAAAGGAGTAAAATAAGTATAAAAAAGCCTACCAAACAATCAAACAAACAAAAACCCAGAAATTACATCTCTCTTCAATGATAAGAGCCTTCCAAGAGGCAAATACATGCCTTTCTTTTTAAAACAGGAAGCTCCCATAAAAACACATACAGAAATATGTTTTCAGTAGAAAATAATACAAATTCTACCTTTAAACTTACTCAATAAATCTTACATATATATCATTCACTTTAAAATATTATAATACTCTATATAAAGTACACATAAAGTAACATTAGAATTCATGGTGGCATCAGAATAAAAAGAGGCATATGTTTGGTGTTTGTAAGGAATAGAGCCATTCTCACTTGTAGATGGAGGAAAGCTCCCTGGGACCAAAGACACTGAGCAAAAGCAAGGAGGTGAAAGAAGAGGCATGTTTGGGGACAAGAGTGACTAGGGCTAATTTTGCTGGGTCCCATGTTTGGCTTGGATAAGAGCAGAAGGAAGGGGACTTCAGAACCTAGAAAGTCGTGATTGACAGGCCAAGGAGTTTGGATGGTACTTATTTTTTATCTAGTTGATTACTGAAAACAGAGAATATCTTTAGCGATATCACAGCAGCCATGTTCTGTATGGTACCTTGGGGATTTAGACAGACAGGAGCATACTTGACTTTTCAGGTAGGCTAGAAAGCGCCTAGTACCTGTAATTTGTAGAGGATAACAGAAATCAAGAGGAAAAATCAAGAGAGAAATTTCCAAGATTGTCCAGATGAATGTTGACTGGTGAATACCCCAGTCCTTAACTTAAAACAAACAAATAGAATAAATAAATGAATGCTTTAAGAAAGCTGGTGCTTGGAACTTATTACAGTGTCACGGAGTGCTTTGGCCAACTGTGCCAGTAGATTAAAAAGACAGCTTTGACCTCTTCTGTGCTAGCAGCTGTTCCAGATGCCGGGACAGGCACGTGTTTAGAGTATGTCCCAGGACCCGTGGGCACCTGTGGGAAGACACCTGGGCAGAGTCCCTCGGATTGCTCTTGGGGTCAAGCACCTCCTCAGGGGAATGCTCAAGTCCTCAGTATCCAGACCTTCGTGTGGAGTCGAGTGGCCCCCTCCTTCAGGGAACCCAGACAGTCCAGGCCCGAGCAGACGCTATTCCTCACGAAGGTCCGAGCCAGAGGGTGGCCTTAATGCCCGTGTTAAGGGACCTAGACAGACACCCGGCAAACGCCGTGCCCTAGGAATCCCATCAGTGGAAGCGAGTAGACAGAGGTGCAGGGCTGTCACGGAGACTCACGCACAGCCCGCCCGCTCGGGATCGGGAAGACCAGCTTGAAAGCCAGGGACCGAGGGTCCTGCGCTCGGCAGCCGGTCGCGCGCTGCTAGCCGGAGCCGAGGCAGGACGACCCGGCGGGCCGGGAGCTCTGTGCCCCGATGCCTTCCGCCCTACACGAGCGGCCCGCGGCCCCGCTTGGCACCCCGGGCTCCTGCGCTCACCTGGTAGCTCCTGGCGGCCTCCCGCAGAGGCGCCGTGTGGTGGCCCTGGTGTTCGGGCGTGGTGTCGCAGACCCAGCACAGGAGTGCCTGGTCCTCCTCGCAAAAGCGGCTCAGGTCCTCGCCGTGCCGCTCGCACTGGCGCGCCCCCGCGGGCTCCGCGCCCATCCCGAGCTGCAGCACGCTGTCCACCAGGCTGGCCAGCTGCCGGTTGGGCCGAAAGTTCTCGGGCCTGAAGGGGCCGCGGCACTGAGGACAGGCGTATACGTAGTCCTGCGCGCTCTCTGACTTCTCACAGAACTCCGAGATGCACCGGAGGCAGAAGCTGTGGCCGCAGTCCACGCTTATGGGGTCCTGCAGGAAATCCAGGCACACGGAGCACCGGGCCTCCTCCCGGAGACTCTCCCCGGGGCGCCCTGGAGGCCATGGTGCTGGCCTCGCCTGGCCGCGTGGCTGCCGCTGCCCCGTGGCGCCGGTTATCTCCTCTGTCTCCTGGCACCAAGAGAAGGGCTCATGGCCAGGATGGGTTATCGCTGGCTGGGGTTCAAGACTCTTAATTAACCACTTCTGCTGATGATTTACAACTCAGACACCGTCAACCGCAGGGGTGAAATTGACATTCAAGTAATCCTCACCTCCTAGGAAGCTGAGCTCTTTCTCTCTTCCTCATTCTTCCTTCCACGGAATATTTTTAGTTGAGTGCTTTGATGTAATGCAACATTTAAGTCATCTGAAAGGGAAACATTATTGAGATTTGACTACTTATCTCAAAAGTTTAAAAGTCCAAATTTTAACAAAATTTTACAAAAGTATCCTGAAGTGCATCGATGAAGGGAATTAGCTGATTGTAGCCCGGTTCTGTGGTCTGCAAGATATTCCAGGTGAACTTGACACGGAGGCACACACGTGCCTAAGGGGTGAACCCACCCTGAGCCTTTCTCCCTGGAGTCCAGGCCTTGCACCTTCACAGTGGAGCAGCTACTAACATTTCCAGGGTCTGGAGATTTGAAGAATAACTGAGCTCCTTCCTCTCCTTATTGCTGATCCACTCCATGGCTTCCTATAGCACAGTCATTATTTAAATCTTTTTCTTTATATAATATGCTCATTTTTCTTAATCTTCTTTCTTAATCTTCTTTCTTAATCTTCTTAATCTTCTTTCCACCGAACTTCAGTTTTTCTATCTTCTGTGAATTACCTAATGATAAAGAAATGAGACCACTGAAGAGGAGATACTGAATAGATGCATATAATGATGATAGATCTACAGCCCAGCAACAATTCTGAAGGTTTAAAAAATGTGGCACCGGGACAGGACTGAGGTTGTAGCTCAATGGTAGAGCACATGCCTAGCACGTGGGAGGCACTGGGTTCCGCCCTCAGCATCACATAAAAAATAAATATTTAAAAAAATGGCACCCATTTGCTGACTGGTGTGTTACAACTGGGGCAACACATACACTGGAAGTGAGAAAGAGGTCATCCAAGGTATTTGTTGGAAAGGACACTTGGGGGACTGAGACAAGAGCAGGTAGGGGATTAACCAAGGACCTGCTCCCCCAAGGGGAGCAGTACAGTGAGGTCTTTAATGTCATCCAGAAGGCTGGCAGGTGGGTAGGAGTGTCTGTCATCTGAGCAAAGTGTAATTTCACTATGGATGAGTTTTAAGGTGACAGTGGGTCATGCTTCTGGCAAATCAGTCTGTCTGTGCATGTTTGTGTTTATTGGTAGCCACGGAACCCTGGGGCCTGAGGTGTGAGGATGAGGAAAAGAGCCAGGACCTCATCTCTCAAGCAGCCTTGAGGTCCACTGGGAGAGATGAGCACAGAGTCAGGCCAATGTGTCATTACAAGTTATTACATCACCCACCGGTCCTGCAGGAATATAGCAGAGGACTCTACAGTGGCCTGCAGGGCCCAGGCAGACCTTGCCAGGTCTGCTGATGTGTGGGGGCGAGTGAAGCTGCAGGTAGATCCCCCACCAGTGCACACAGTGGGCTGTGGAGGAAGGCAGCTGGGGCACCAGGTGGCCAGAGGCGGCCAGCCAGGCTCATGCTGGGCCTGAGGAGTGGCAGCAAGATAAGTTTGCAGGGAGTGGCTGGGCCAGATGACTCAAGCCCTGGCCTGTCCTCCAAGGTTCATGCCTATGAGCACAAATCCTGGCCTGGGCTTTGGGAGTCAGTGGGGTCTAAAGGACCCTGAGGTTGCCTGCCCAAAGGTGAGGTGGAGAGGTGAAATGGATTGGCACTTCAGGTGCGAGCAGGACACTGAAGATGTGAGGTTTGAGAAGAAAGGGAAAGGGCCGCGGGCCTGAAATTTGAGAAGCTGACCTGCTTCCAGGTTGCAGGCTGTGCCACTTGCTAAGAGGCTGGGACGAGCTGGGTCACTTTCCCTGCTGCATTTCATCTCACACTGGAGGTCAGGGCTGCGGCCCCCTTAAGAGGCTTGGCAGAGGGTCACATGAGCTAAGAGGCACCACATGCCAAAGAGAGGTCCTGGCATAAGCTGGATATATTTAACTAAAGACAGAAAAAGAGATGACAAAATAAGTGGAGCAAGGATAATGAGTCAGAAGATGAGCTGCCTCAGGTCGGGGCCGGCTCCTGTTTTCACTGCCATGTGCTCGGGACGTCATAGAGTGAGTGGCACATATGACACTCAGCAAATACTAGCAAGCGGGGGTAGGGGGGCAGTTTAGAAGGTGGGAGAGAATTCAAAGGTGACCATTATTCATCCAACATGACATCTGTGTCATTCTATGTGTTACTGTATGATCTTGTTCTGTCCCCATGGCTCTGGCAGAGGCTGGAATATCTAATTCACAAAACTTGAAATACAATAAAGCAACTATTGGCTTACGTGCATGGATAAGTTGATTATTAGGGTCATTTGAACCCAGACACCCCCATCTGACTGGCAAGCTAAGGAAAGGTCACCATTTCTGGTGGGATCATGGTGCTTTTTAGGAGGTTGAGGTGAGGTAGGGGAGCTCACTTACTGTTTTAGAGCTGTTAAGCACAAAGCTCAAAGTGTTTTCTTTCTTTCTTTCTTTTTCTTTTTTTAGCACCAGAGCTTGAGCCCAGTGGTGCTTAACCACTGAGCCACATCCCCAGCTTTTTTTTTTTAACATTTTATTTGGAGACAGGGTCTTGCTGGGTTGCTTAGGGCCTCACTAAGTTGATAAGAATCACTTTGAACTCCCAATCCTCCCATTTCAGCCTCCCAAACCGCTGTAATTAGGGCGTGCACCACAGGGCCAGGCATAAAATTGCTTCTTAAGCTTGTTTTCTGACACTGGGAGGCTAATGAGGTCTATAACATTGTCCTTAAAAACAAAGTTCCCTTAGGAGTGGGCCAGTGGTGGGGTGAATGATAGTAGCCCCATGGGAAGCTCCTCCTGGGCATCTGATTATTTAACTTAAATTCCTGTTTCTCACTGTCTCTCTTTCAGGCTAAACAATCTTTGTGCCAATACTCCTTGTTGTTAACCTGTTTCTGATGCTCAGCCTCTCCATTCCTGACCCTAATCCTGACTGACCTAGGGGGCAGAGTTTAGGATCTCCCAGGGGGAACCCTGCCCATCCTCCACTCCTCCTCTAGCCTCCCTGGCCTGCCTCCTCTGAGGCCATCAGCTGGCTGGAATACAGAACCCACGTTCTCCTCTGCTGCTGGCCTTAACTTCCTTCCAGGGGTGGGCTCCTGGTCTCTGCACAGCCTCCTGTTTACAAGAAGCCCTATTGGCCAAGGCCCTCAACCCTCCTCTCTGCTTGAGGGATCCACAATCTCCCAGCCCCACAGCCTGAGCTGAGACCTCAAGAGCACCAGGTATGACTCAGCATTTCCCTCCAGCTTGGGGTTGTTAAAATGTCTCTGTTTGTTTCCACTTAAGCAATTGCACCCTGCCTTTGTAATCCTGACATTTTTTTTTTTAATGGGGTGAAATACACTTAACAAAAAATTTACTATCCTGGGAGCTGGGGCTGTAGCTCAGTGCCTACCTAGCATTTGTGAGACACTGGGTTCAAGTCTCAGCACCCCATAAAATAAATAAATAAAGGTATTGTGTCCAACTACAACTAAAAAAATATATTTTTAAAAATTTACAATCCTATTTTTAAACATAGAGTCAGTGATATTAAATACATCAATATTGTTGAAAACAATGATAATCTCCTAAACATTTCACCGTACACAGCTTTTGTTAGGTGACCCTAATTAGGCCCTTCAAAAGCAATATTCATCCAAAATTGAACTTTACAAGTAAAATTACTCTGAAGAGCTGATCTTCCTAGGTGCATGTGGTGGTGACAGCCCTGTCCCAGCAGCTACATCCGGAAGCCATCCCTGCCCTGGTGAATGCCCTTTGTCTACCCTGCGCCTAGCAGGTTCACCACCTGGTGTGGGGTGGCCCTGCTGTGCCTGCTTTGGCCTCTTCCCCGTGGGCCTCCCTTACCTCCTAAGCTGCCTGGTGGGATGGGACCTTGAATGGCTTGTGTAACCATCACTAGTTCTTGTCCCTTGGTGTCCCTTGGAGCTTCATTCTATTGATGTAGCACCTGCAATCCCGTGACTGTCCCAAGAGCAGTTTGAAGCTGAGACTTAAAAATCCCATGTTCCCACCTGCCCCTGCAGTGACCCTGGTGCTCACACGGATTTCTCTGCCTGTGCCCTGTGGTGACATGGCTTCTACGTAAGGCGTGGTGGAAACTAAGAGTGGAGATTGTAGCTCTGATGTGACCCAGCGGATGGTTTTCCAAAGACCGGCTCCCCAGCCACACAGGTCTCTGGGGACACTGTCGTCTACAGGGGCTAATTGTTCTGAGTTTCCTTATCTCCAGGGTGTGTTCCAGACAGAACTGTTCCTCTGTGAGGCTCCCTCTCTAGTTATGAGCCCGGTGGTGACAAGGATAACAGCAAGTGGGCTGCCAGTTTCAGGATGTGACTGTCCTGGAAAGAGTGACTGGTGGTTTTGAGCCTGTTCATTTATCCTCTGTGGCTGGTTGCTTCAGCTAATTCACTAGTTTTACTCAGTTACTTGATTCCAGAGAACAGTTCTAATTTTTAAAAGAAGTAATTTTGCCCAATTTACCCTGGGACATTAACATATTGATAAAATACAATGTCATCTGTCACTCTTTTGGGAAGAATGAAAAGCATTATTCATAATAGCCCAGGGGATCAAATAGGTACACAGACAATGCAGCAAGAAATGACATAGACTATTAAGATAATCACAGTCCTTTAAAATAAAACAATAGAAATAAAAATAATATATGCGACAATAATTCTTCCAATAACTTAGGTTGCAGGACTTGGACATCTAACGTACCCATTGCACATCAAGCCCTCTCTGCAGGTTAACAATGGTGCAGTGTTAGGATGAGTGGCTGGGGCTTTGGGGCAGTAAAGCCTTGACTAGCACTCCTGGGAAATCCCTCCCCTGCGACCCTGTGCTGAGGCAATTCCTATACTGACAAAGTTGAGTTTAGGTTTGTCAACAAACTGTGTACCCACCTTAGTTCAGGATCATTTTGTCTATGAAATTATAGAATTACATTTTAGAAAACACTTGACTGCCTATCCCATCTATCAAATCATCTGTCCTTCTGTAATACCTAAGCAAGGGATAGTCTTCCACGCAACTTCAGGCTGAGTTTTAGAACATTCTTCCTTTTATTGAACCAAAATATCTACAGCAGTTACCACAACATAGCTAGGCTACTCATAATATCACCAATATCATGGTGCTAACTCATTTCAGAATTTCAAACTTCTCTGTGCAGCAATAAATTAACTATGTACCTATGAAGAAAAAATTTTAAAATTTACTGAAAAATATTAAAAAATTAAAATATTAATCCAAGATAAAATTTAAATATTTACACATTAGTAAATGTATTAATTTAGTGTGATGCACAAATGGATACTTATTTTTAGTTCAACAGTGTAACCTTGTGTGTGTACGTGTGTTACTGAGGATTCAACTCAGGAGTGTTCTACCATTCAATTACTTCCCCAGCCTATTTTTAAATTCTTGTTTTGAGATGGTGTCTTGCTAAGTTGCTAAAGCTGGCCTAGAACACACTATCCTCATGCCTCAGTTTCCCAAGTTGCTGGGATTACAGGTAGACCACACCATACCCAATTTCACAACATAATTCTTAATTAATATGCAATTAAAAAATAAGTGTGCCACGTTCAAAATGAGAAGCCAGTAACAGGACGCTTGATCCACTATGAAGATAATGACTATAAATGAGCATTTCTTAGGATATATTACTATTTTAAGTCACTATCAGAAATCATGGTGCACACAGGAAGAAAAGGTTCTTGGAAAGAATGACCATGTGACTTGGGCTGGGAGGAAGAGGGGAAGATGAATGCATGAGTTCATTTTGCATTACTTTAACATGATACATGAGATGGGCTAACTTTATAAGGAAAAGAACAATTTAACTGATACTTTTGGTGACTGGAAATCCAAACAGCTGGCACAGGCTCTGGCTGGGCCCTGTTGGCTGTATCACCATCTCTCTGGGGCTCACCCACACTCCCAGCAGATGAACTCTTGAGGTAAGAGCCACACCATAGCAATGACTGAGTGGGAGAGGAGCACAGAGCAGGGCCTTCCAAAATTAAGTTCCCATAGCCTGTGGGTGCACACATGTTGATGTCTTTAATCCTGTGGGAACATACAAATGCACACTGTGCCCTGCACTTTATACATTTCAAGCCATGTCAATATTCCCTTCCTTCTAGAGACGATGTGTCTCCATCTGCAGGATAGGGAAGCCCACCCTGTCATGACATGGCGGAACATTGATTGGTAGCTTCCTGATGCCCTGCCCGCCATGACCAGCTCTCACTGGGCAGCTGGGCTGACTTGTGCAGCTGATACATTCTGGTGGTGGCTATGCACATTGCTTCGTCCCAGGGCCCCTCTGGCCTGTGGAGGTGAGCTGAGATGGTCTTTGAAAGCCTGCAGCTGGCCTTCTCCTTTTCTCCAGCTGGGCCTGACCTGCACATAGGTCTGTCACCTTATTTCTGCAGTTGACAAAGAAAGAATACACAATCTGCTTTGCAGGCCCCACCAAGCCTCTCTCTGCAAGTACTCGGGTCTTAGAAGAGCTATAATGGCATCAGATGGAAATGGTCCATCCTGAAACAGGATCCATAAACAGTATGTTAATTTTCCCACTAGAGAGAAAAGGCCTATCACAGACATTAACTATTATTATTATTTTGGGAGGGAGGGGTATCTGGGGCACTTAGGGGCACTCAGGGACACTCGACCACTGAGCCAGATCCCAGCCCTATTTTTGTATTTTATTTAGAGTCAGGGTCTCACTGAGTTGCTTAGTGCCTTGCTAAGTTGCCAAGGCTGCCTTTGAACTCACGATCCTCCTGCCTCAGCCTCCCAAACCACTGGGATTACAGGCATGTGCTACCACGTCAGGCTGGATATTAACCATTAAAAAAAAAAAAAAAAAAACCTGCAGAAAAGCCAAGCTACAGACTATAGACTAGAATCCCTGCTGTGTGACCCAGTAGGTGGGCCACATGAGGAGTGTCTAAGGCAGAGCACCAGGGGCCTGACTCTGGGTGACAGTACTCTGGGTATTTGGAAATATACATTTTGTCTGTAGTTTCTTTCATTTTCCAAATTTTCTAAAACTATACATATAAATCATATTTTTTTAAAAAAACTGTCAAATCAGCATCAACAAATAACTAATGATGTAGCCTTCTCTGTGACATTATTTGTGTGATTCTCTTGTGTATCCTAATACTCCAAAGAGGTCAAGGCATGTAGTAGGTACTTAAATTAATGATTGATTAAAAAAGCAAAAAAAAAAAAAAGTTTCTATTTTTTAACTTCTTTATTCAATACTTCAACATTTTCTTTTAAACTGAAATATTCAAAATCACTTTCACTAGAAGTATTAACAAATTGAATTTTAAGTAGACAGACTTCCACATACTTAGATTAAAAATAAATCCCGCTATACTTAAGACCTGGGTTGATAATCTTTTCCAATTCGTCTGTAATTCATATGTTGCATTTTCTTAGATTGAGAGATTCACTAAGAATGATTTTTTTTTTTTTTTTTTTTTTTTTTGTGGTTCTGGGGATTGAACCCAGGGCTTTGTGCACTTGAGTTAGGCACTCTACCAACTGAGCTACATCCTCAGGCCAAGAATGAGCTTTAAGCTGGGTGTAGTGGCATACATCTGTAATCCTAATGGCTCAGGAGGCTGAGACAGGAGGATCAGGAGTTCAAAGCCAGCCTCAGCAATGGTGAGGCACTAAGCAACTCAGTGAGATCCTGTCTCTAAATGAAACACAATATATGGCTGGGGATGTAGCTCAGTGGTCAAGTGCCCCTGAGTACAATCCCTGGTACCAAAAAAAAAATAAATAAATAAATAAAAGAATAACCTTTTGCAAGATTTCTTTAATTGAATGAGTTAGTTTGAACATGGAGATATATATTAGACATATGTATATATATATGTGTGTGTGTGTGTGTGTATGTATATGGTCCTACCATTGCTGTCACATACATGTAGATATGTACACCTATACATACACACACACACACACACATATATATATATATACATATATATATATATGTATACATATATGTGTGTGTGTGTGTGTGTGTGTATATGGTCCTACCATTGCTGTCACATACATGTAGATATGTACACCTATACATACACACACACACACACACACACACACACACACATATATATATATATACATATATTATAGCAAAGGTGGGACCCATTCTAAGGTAAGAAGAAATTAAATCCATCTTATAAAGAATGTACGAATTGCTTCTATCTCAACGTTTTATCCACAACAAAGCCTCAGTGGACACAGAGGAATCTCAGAAGTTAGCTTTCTTTGATTACAGACTTGATTGGCAAATTATAGAACACATTGGGGAAAAGGATTCTCGGAAGGGCCAGGTCCCCAAGATACCCAGGGTTACTGAAAGGAGAAGTCTGCTCCACCCAGAGCCAGACACCAGCAGGAGAGACAAGTTCCAGCTCTCACAAGGAAAATGTAGGTGGACTTTGGGTCAGAGGAGGGCAAGGCAGCTTTCAGAGCAGCAGCCCTTGGGTCTCCATGTGATGGCCACAGGGACAGCAGGGGAGGCGTGTGCAGATGAGGCAGCTTTTCAAGGAGAAAATCAGCATGGTATGTGTTTCACATCCAAGGGCAAAGTTTCCTGGCTATGGTTGTGGATTCCTCCTTGTCAAGGCAACTTGCTCTGCCTATGTGGAAAGAGATGGTCTTGCCTAAATGTGCTGGGATATAAAACTGTAATGACAACAACAACAAAAACTTAAAAAGGCATCCTGAGACATCAAAGCCATTTAATGTACTGTAGGCAGATGGCATGTAAGAACAATAAAGGGGCTGGGGTAAGAGGCTCAGTGGTAGAGCATTTATCTAGCATGTGTGAGGCACTGGGTTTGATTCTCAGCACTGCATATAAATAAACAAAATAAAGGTCCATTGATATCTAAAAAACATTTAAAAAAGAACAATAATATTCTTGATTGTGTTTATTCTCATATAATTTGAAAAAAAAAACCTACAGAATTAGACTTGAGGTTATGATGGTTGCCCTAGTACTGAAGCAGGCAGCAATCTTTATTATTTTCAGCTAATGTAATGAAGCTATTTTTTTTTTTTTTTGTACCAGACATTGAACTCAGGAGCACTCAACCACTGAACCATATTCCCAGCCTTACCTTGTATTTTATTTAGAGACAGGGTCTCACTGAGTTCTTAGTACCTTGTTTTTGCTGAGGCTGGATCTAAACTCACAATCCTCCTGTCTCAGCCTCCAGAGCCACTGGGATTGCAGGCATGCACCACCATACCCAGCGAATGAAGCTAATTTTAGAAGTTGGAAATAATATTTAAGTAATTGTAGTGAGTTTATTATTGAAAGTATTTAAGCAATGAATGATGATTAAATAAGTTCAGTTTCTTTTTGCATTTGAACATACAAGAGAAAGTTTAGCCAGAAGCTGTGGTGCACTTCTGTAATCCCAGAGGCTCAGGAGGCTGAGACAGGAGGATTTGGAGTTCAAAGCCAGCCTCAGCAACATCAAGGTGTCAAGCAAGTCAGTGAGATTTTGTCTCTAAATAAAATACAAAATAGGGCTGGGGATGTGGTTCAGTGGTTGAGTTCCCCTGAATTCATTCCCCAGTACCCCGCCCCACAAAAGGAACTTTAACTGGGAAACTGAGCCCCAAACCCTGTAAACTTAGTCTAGTGGGATGCTGTGCTTGTTTGCTTTTATTGGGGTCTCACAAACCTGCATATCATACTTCCCCATGGCTAAATGATTTATTTTTAATTTATTCATGATCAAGGTCAATGGTATAAAAGTATGATATAAGCTGTATATAAGGGTCTGTAAAAGTGAGGGAGATAAGCAGGATATTACATTTAAAAGAAACAGTAAATAGATTTACTTAATTACATGATAATGTCACATACAAAAAGTGAGAAAGCCAAGGCAGGAAAAGACCATGTTCCAAGATCGTGTAGTTAATATCTATAAGAATCTGGGGGCATAGCTGTATCATGGCTGTGTGCCCAGACATCTTCTAAGTATCGCCCAGTCTTGGAGCAAATCCTTCTATGTGGTTAAATTCCAGCATCCAGCATCCCCTGGTTGTCATGCGAAGGTTGGAGGCAGAACTGCTGGGATATGCTCTTCAGACCAAGGGGCAGCGCTTGCCTTGGATGGTGTCACCTGCTGACACAGGTGACCAGCTCCTCCAGACTTCAGGCAGGAAGTGGTCTCTGATGGGGCAAAAGGATGTGGGAAATGAGCCCACAGACATGTCCAGGGACAATATCACAGGGGCTTGTGAAGGGGACAGAAAGGCAAGATCTGGGTGACTAGAAGAACCCACAGGAGATAAGAGTCAGGAGCCAAATGGGCAAGGAGAAGAGCAGACCCAGGTGTGAGAGGCAGGGCAGAGGACCCACAGGGCCCAGCCAACCAAGAATGCCCTGGGGTCCCCATGGCCTCGTCTTGAACTGGATTTAAGAGATCCAGTGTGTGCATGAGGCTTCCTGCTCCATGCTGGGCTCCTGAAGGCAGATTCATAGAGCTTACGATGTCGTCTTCAGTCCATGTAAAGTTTCCTTGTTCAGTGGACATAGCCTTCCTGATGCTTTTGCCCAGGCATGAGAGGAAAAAACAAACACAGCAACACACCTAACTGCAGTCTTAGAGATGATGAGCCAAGTGGCAAATCAGCAGAAGAGAGGGTCCTCAGGGGAGTGTGTGGACTGGCCAGTGTTCTGTTCACCAACCAGGGACGATCCACAGCTCCTCTGTGCCTCTGTGTAAGATGTGCTTGCACTTCCTCACAGAGACTGAGTTACTGAGTAGGGCACGGTGGTCATGGAGGGCCACAGGGAAAGCGTTGCAGCCATCAGGGTGAGAGATGGTGGCACCTATTCCAGGCAGCAACAAAGTGGGCGGATAATAGTGATCCCCCTGGATCTGGAAATAGTTGCAGGTGGAGCCAGTTGATTTTGCAGAACAGTCTAATATTGGGTCAAAGTCAAGGTTTTCTGGTTGAGCGACTGGTGAAGAGTGCCCCCTAGTGGGGGTGCACAGCTGCACCAAGGGTCTGGTGGGCAGCTTTGGGAGGTGAGGTCACAGAAGCCTCAGGAGCTGAGTGGACATCTGTGGTGCATTTCAGATGGGACAGCTGTTTGCACACTAATATTCAAGACTGACACGTGAAGTTGAGGGTTAAGAGCTGAGAGGCTTAACCTAGAGTCAGGCTAGCAGGAGGCCCGGTGTAACCCCAGCACCATGAATGAATGAATGAGTAAAGTCAAGAGCTGCATGCTGAGCTGCTGTAAACCCTGAGAGTTTGCAAACATGAAGAGCCAGCTATGGTGGAACCCAGAGGAAGGTCACGGATATCAAGTGACGAGCTGATCAGGAAGAGGGAGGGGTCCTGAGAGCAGTGGACAAAGCAAGCAGAGGAGCTGGGGGTGGTGGTGGTCACGCCTGTGATTCCAGCTTCTCAGAGGCAGAGGCAGGAGGGTGGCAAGTGCCAGGCCAGCCTGGGCAACTGGTGAGGCCCTGTCTAAAATCAATAGGGCTGGGGTGTGGGCTGGGGATGTGGCTCAAGCGGTAGTGCGCTCAGTGTGTGGCATGCGTGCGGCCCGAGTTCGGTCCTCAGCACCACATACAAACATAGATGTTGTTTCTGCCGAAAACTAAAAAATAAATATTAAAATTCTCTCTGTCTCTCTCTTTAAAAAAAAAAAAGGGCTGGGGTGGAGCTCAGTGGTAGAGCACTTGCCTTGCATGAGTGAGGCCCGGGTTCAACCCCCACTACAACAAGCAAATGCACAAACCAACTCATAAATGAAGCAGAGGACTAAGGGCCACTGAAGGAAGGGATGGTCTCCACCAGGGAAGGAGTCCACGGCAGGTGGGAAGCCCACGGAGGCAGCACAGCTGGACCTTGATGGTGTGCTTCACCTCTCATTTACAGGGAATGAAAACCAGGCTTTTGGTAAACTGGAACAACTCCAGCAGAGAGGTGGCCACTGCTGGCCAGGAGAGGGTGAGCTGGAAACCTGCAGCACCTCCAAGTGTGAGGGAGGACACAGCTCAAGTGAGGGACTAGCTGAGACCCATGCACACCACTCCTTCAGGGTACAGACGAACAGTAGGTGGGGGTGTTAGTGGCCTAAGCCTGCACATGCTCCCATGGGGACCCCAGGCTTCTGATCAAATAGATCACTTGCTGAAGGAACAGAGAGACAAGGCCATGCTGAGGTTTGAAAACAGAACACATTTGCAATCCTCACTGAGGAGACGGAGGAGTGACTGGGTCAAAGCGTGGAATCATTGATCTGCAGATCCAAAAGTGGTCAAATAAAAGGAGCATGGGACTGTGCATTTGAACCTCCCAAGAGCAGCACATGCAAACCTAAAACAAAACAAAAAATCCCTGAAGGTCCAAACACCAACGGTCATTGCACCCTGTGCTTTTCATACATGTTTTCTGCACTCCCTGCCCCCAGACGATGCAAACCCCAAATGTGTCTGTGGTCACTGAGTTTCAGCTGCTTGGATTCCAGACCCTTCAGGAGTGGCAGACCCTGCTCTTCACCATTTTCCTACTCATCTGCCTCCTGATCCTCACTGGGAACATCGTCATCATCGCAGTGGTGAGCCAGGACCAGCGCCTGCACTCCCCCATGTACACGTTCCTCCAGCACCTCTCTTTTCTGGAGATCTGGTACACGTCCACCATCGTGCCCCTTCTCCTGGCCAACCTAGCCTCCTGGGGCCGGGCCATCTCCTTCTCCGCCTGTATGGCGCAGCTTTACTTCTTTGTGTTCTCTGTGGTTACTGAGTGTTTCCACCTGGCCATCTGCAGTCCACTGTACTACCCCTTCCTCATGAGCCGTGACACCTG